>NW_021680479.1:304176-314438 GCF_001412515.2 Diachasma alloeum
ATCCATCCGACGAAATTTCAAACCTGCAACCGGAACTAGACATCGAGAAAATAAATGTGGAAAATCCTCTATTTCGCGTGACGAACCTCGAGAAAGCATGGGATCAAATGGGTACGGCGGGTTGAAATATCTCTCTTATTCACCCCGGTACCCCATTGTTTTTTGTCGCCATCACATTGAACACATCATTCCCCATATCTTCAAATTTTTTCAAATTTTTCTTGAGTTCCTAGGGGGTTGAAACGTTCAATTTAATCAAAACTCCATAAGAGGCCGTGTATAAGACTGATTTTGTTTATTTAATTTCTCGATATCCATAAGTTCTAAAATTTTAAAATTGTCACCGATGTTCACCATCTGTCTAATACTATTAATTAAAAAAATTATAACTTTGTTGGTGAATGTCAATTTTCCAGGTCATCGCCAAATTCACTTGGCACCCTTAAGTGTAATATAAGGGTCAGGCACTAAGTGTCAGAATATAAGGGTCAAAAGGTGTAGGTTAAAAAATGAGGGTCAGAATATTAGGGTCTAAATATAAGTCATATATTATGCTTGATCACCTTTTTTTAGCCCTTATATGACCCTCATTCCCTGACACCCACTTTTTTGACTTTTATATTCTGACCCTCTTTTTTTAACCCTAACATTCTGACCCTCATTCCTTCACCTTTACATTCAGGCCCTCAGTTTTTCACTCAAATATTCCGACCCTCACTTTTTAACCTCCACTTTTTGACCCTTATACCCTCACCCTTAGTGTCTACCCCTTATATTACACTTGAGAGCACTGGTTAAAACCCGAGCTGATACGAAATAATCATCCTCGAATTGAAACACCCATCCCCCATTCGAGTATAAAATCTACTTGAATCAACAATATTATATACTCGAATGAAGAATTCAACACGAAGAACCCAATAATCTAGAATTTTCAAGCTGAACAAGAAATTCCAAGCATATTTTCATTTGAAATTGAATTCAACCTCGCATCAACGAGAATTCAGACGCCACTGTGACTGAAATATCAAGTCTCGGTATCACCTAGCCCGTCATTACCTCACAATCGCTAATTGAGATTGTTATTCCAGACAAGAGAGGCCGCGATAACATGGAAAAGTGGCGGACTAGAGGAAGGTGTCCCCTGAAGGCGGACGTGGACTTTCCAAAGAACCACAACAGGAATGCGCGGCCCGCGTCCCCCGAGCGAAAGAAGGGGCGAAAGTGGTCGTTCGGAAATTTCTTACGAAGAAAATCGAAGGATTCCCGAATAACCGACACCTCGACGCAAACTCCTCCGTCAGTCGCCACCGCGATCCCCTGCCCGCAGGAGACCCAAAAGAATTCGGTAATCGCGTTGAGCAGTGGTTCTCAAGACTCAGCGGATGTCCGTGAAGTCGCGCGTCCGCCGAGTCCCCCGACACCAGAGCCCCCGGGTAAAAACGGTAGAAAGAACCGCTTGAAGCTCCGGATCCAGGCGAAACGCGAAAAATACAAATCCGCGAGCAGCTCCGACGAGGAGTTCCCCTCGAACCTGTCCCTCCTCCGCATCCACAGCGAGGACAGCCTCCACAGCTCGAAATACGACTCCCTCAATCAAAAGCGGACCCGCGGCGCGCGAACGGAGCGCTACATGAAGCGAATTCTGACAAACGACCAGAATCCGCTGAAAAATCAGCTGAAATACCCCTCAGACATCCTCCGGCCGTCCGGCTCCCCCGTCGTCCCCCACGCGCCCCAAAAATCCCAGTCCTGCACGAACAGCCACTCCCCATTCGGCAGTGACAGCTACCTCCCGCCTTACCCGCGAATCATCGATACCATGTGCCATGATTACAAATACGAATCATCGAATAACGTGACGCCACCTGCGCCGCCCCCGAGGGCCTTCAAACTAAGACTGTACCCCACAACGATGCGGTACTCCCTCCAGCACTCGGACATGGAGAATACCCGCGACGTCAACAGCAATTCTCTCGACCGAAATGAAAACCCCGCCGTAAACCCGCGAAATCGATCTGCGTCACCCGGACAAGACGTCTGGTCCCGGCGGATCGAGGAGCCGATAGTTCCGGAGCTCCAGCCCCGCCATGTTCTCTCGAAAAACGCGCGCAACATGGCGGACGAGCGGAGGCGCCACTCGAAGAATCTCGAGGAGGCGCTCGAGGAATTGGAGACGATCTACAACAGTCTCCGCTTGAGCGACGAGGACCTCCTCGACAGGGCGGAACAGCGGAGTATGGAGGAGTACCGAGACAAGCTGGCGACGACAGCGGTTGACGGATCAATAATTTCGGACACCTCGTCGTCCACGGAGATAACGCGGGAAATGGCGTGGCGCGACGCCGGTGACGCGGACTCCCGCCTAAAAGACGACATGGCGTACAGGCGGATGCACCAGACCGAGAGGCCGTCCTCGGTCGACAACTTCGGCTCGATGTCGCGGATGAGTTATCTGGCGAGTTCGCCGTGTCTGTCTTGGCGGGAGACGGAGACACCGCGAAGTCGGCGGGGGACGCCAGACCTGACGCGCGACGACGTCGTCTTCCGGAGCATAAGTCACTCGAACAATACCCTGAGGATAGCGGACCCCCAGCCGCCATTCGGCATTCCGCTGGGGCCGGTGACGGGGGCCGCCGAGAGTGACTACCTCCACGTGGTGCCCCAGAGGGACCCCCACAGGTCCCTCTACATCCCGAAGAGGGAGCCAGACGTAGTGACGGACGATCTGGCGTTCAGGAGTCTGAGGAAAGACGGCGGGCGGAGGTCCCAGTCGCCGGGGGGGACGAACTTTCTGCCGAAGACGGCGTTTGCACCGGAGGACGAGGGGAAGAGGGCGGTCAGGTCGCTGTCAGCTGACATGTACGGGATTATTAACAAGGACAGCAAGCAGAGCTGTTGGTACAAGAAGTACGTGAAGCTGAATCGTCCGCTGAGGGTCTCGGGGATTCTGGAGGCCGGGGCGAGGCACGATGTGGACATCAACGGGAATAAACCAAAGACGAATTGCGAGGGGAAGGTGCAGGTGCACATCCCCCGGGGGTCGGAGAAAGCGAGCAATGGGGGGTTTGAGGAGCCGGGGATTTGTGAGGGGAGCAAGGGTGACGAGGAGGCGTCGGAGTACAGGGAGTTGTGTCGAGAGCTGGAGAATCTGATCAAGAAGACGTCGGAGAAGGTGAAAATGGGGGATAGGGGCACCCCCAGAAGCTCGCTCACAGAGTTTGTGGAGTGGGAGAAGCTTCTGAGCGAGAGCAGAGCGTCGAAGGTCGATGGGGGAGGGTCGGGGGGATCGCCAGAACATGAGGGTCTGGGGGCTGACGTACCCGAAGTCATCGGGGAAATGATCGATGACGACGCGGGTAAAGAGACTGATTTACCAACGTGTGAGGAAGTGCCTCACGTTTCTGTGAGTGAAGCGGCTCATTGTGAGCCGGGAGTGGGTAGTGTCGACCAGAAGTCGAGAGATGGCAGCTCTGAGGGCGGAGCGATGCATGAGAAACCCGAAAATACCGAGAATTCGAATGCAGGGGAAATCAGTGGTGATAAAATTCAAGTAGCTTCCAAAGATAATAGATTGAACAGTGAGGGGATCGATCTAGCATCGATGATTGAAGGTAATAAATGCAATGTCGAGTTGAACGGGCATTTACTGAAATCAATAATGAATGTTTGCTTCGTTACTAACTGCTTGACAGCGTACACCATCGCCTTATGGTCCCTGTGTCTAACACTGCTAATAGCAATTATAGTTGCACTGTGAAATAAGACTGTTTGTATTATCAATTCATCATTGTTGTTTCCTCTTTTATCAGCAGACGATGAAGGGAGGATGAGAATATAGAGATAGATGAGCTCATGCGTTTTGCCTGTGCAGTGTATTTTTTTATTGTTTTTATTGTACTATTTATTTGTGAGATTATTCATTGTTATTGAATTGTAAATGTCATGTCACAGGTCGGGATACGGCTCTATGATGGGTGGCGTTGTTGAGCGACGCACGGTATCAACGTTCAATTTATTTTTAACCATTTTAGTTCTTGTTGAGAATTCAATTACGACGGACTGTTGGTATCTATTGTCATTGTTTAAAAGGTTTTTAATAAATATTTCAATGCCATGTTTACTTACCTCTTTAGTACGAATTAATCCCAGTTACCTGAAATTTTTGGGGTGAGGGAGGGGATTTAACAATATTATGCGGCTTTTCTCTGATAATTGTAGATTCAATTTTTTACGATTGAATTGTGAAATTCATTTTTTACTATTACATTGAATGCTTCAGCCAGAATGGAGCGTCCTCATGTGGGCATGAGCGTATATAAACTGTTTTATATATGTAATTCGATAATCGATGTCAAAAGACGATCGAATGAATTTTGAATGTCGATGACAACCTTCGCCCAATAAATTTTTACATAATCATTTTTAAAAACTTTTTTAATATTTATTTCAAAGCCATGTTTACTTACCTCTTTAATACGAATTACTCCCAGTTATCTGAAATTTCGGGGATTTAACAATACTATGCGTCGTCTCTCTGATAATTATAAACTCGTTCCTGACCATTGAAATATTCATCGATTCGAATTTATTCACCGAGATTTAAAAAATCATATATATGTGGAAATGGCAGATAATGGAGTGAAATCCCAGACTCAAATCTTTGTATTTCGGAGATGAAAATAAAAGTCCAAAAGTCACTTTAAATAAACGGAAGAATAAGAAAACAATTTGTCCCATGACAGTGAGGGTTGTTTTTATTACATGGACTGACTGTTGACGTCATAAAAACTCTTTTTTATGTACAGCGATAAATATATCGTTATTTGGTCTAGATATATAATATATATTGATGTCCACATAAAAAGGTCCCACTCTGTCGATCTAATCCCTCTCCATTCACTTCAGATCGTGAAATTCATTTTTACGATTAAATGGAATACCTCAGCCAGAATGGATCGTCCTCATGTGGACATGAACGTATATAAACTGTATTTACATATGTAATTTGACAATCGATGTCAAAAGACGATCGAATGAATTTTGAATATCGCTGATGACCTTCGCCCAATAAATTTTTACAAGTGAATTTTTCACGCGGGACAACTCAGTCCATATGAAATCGACTGGCTCGACTGGTACATGAGCTTTATGTCACGAGTCGCACCGTCTCCTCAGACATCAGAGAGAGAGAGAGAGAGAGAGAGAGAGAGAGAGAGAGAGAGAGAGAGAGAGAGATAAAAGTCCATTGACGAGTCGAATAATTCTCTAAATTGTCGAATGACGTCAAAAATCCATCAGCCCAGTTACAATTTATCGTTTTCAAATTCAATATTACCCCCCGTCCGATACGTACAAATATCACTTCAACTACTTCAACTAATTGTACCTAGTTAATTACAATAATATTTATGTTCATATTTGTATTTATAGTATTTATATTCATTTATGTACCATTTTCACCAGTTGTTGGATCTCTGTTGCTCTTTTGATTCGACACCTTAGCTTACAATAATGTTTACTAGAGAATGATGATGTTATTTATAATGGAAATTCGATGAATCATCTTACGGTTTATTGCGCTTATAGATATTGCCATGGTATGGACAAATAAACGACAGTAATTGTCAATTTTTTTTTCCTTTTTTTTCATTAATTAAAACATTGATAATACATTTTGTTCATTTTCAATTAATTAATAGTATAAAAACGTGTTTCATTTCCTCATTATCAATTGATAAACATACAATATAACTTGAATTATCTAAGTACATTAAAAGTATTTTATTTAAATGTTATCTCTGCCAATTATCAGTTTTAAATTCAATAATGCAGAAATTTGTTTTGCTTTTCATGTGATTTTTTTTTATTCTCAGTTAGATCTCTATTTTAAATATTTATTTAATCATTAAGTATACCGTATAGTCCAGTTTTTGTATCGGAAGTGAAAGTGGGTATCGATGAAAAAATAATAAATGTAACATCTGTTTATCTGAGGTTGAGATTGGAAGGACATTGTTTTATTTTGTTCATTAAAATTTTTTGTCTTCTCATTTTATTGTACGTTTAATATACTGTTTTGTTCGGTGTAAAAATATAAAACATTCTGTTATTATTTCAATATACTGTCATCGCTCTATTTGGATATTACGGTATATCTTTGATCACTTCTATTTCAATTATTTTTATTTTGTATTTGTTATTTAGTTTTTTTCATTCCGGCCACCCGGTGTATCAGGGCTGGTGGAAACATTGTCCTGCAAATGAAACTATTGTTTAATTGTCTGCATTAATTACCTATTAACCATTTATTCAGTTTTTTGTTTTTCATAGGAGAGAGAATTCGCAAATGTGGACGATGCAGAGGCGTGCAGTTTTTCTTGATCTTTATTCCTTATTTGTTGCTTTATTTTCATCGGGAAATGATACGTCCTGTTTATTTCATGAGTGACACAGGACAGACACTAGAGCCACACGTGAGTCCAGACGAAATTCACAATACATCGAGGAAAAAATTGAAGACAAATGAGGGTTTAAAATGAAAAATTGGGTTTCAGCGATTGCTATTTGCGGTTTTATTTGAATTTACGCACATCAGCCGCGAACAGGTGAAACGGTCATAGACTCAACCATTTTTAATCATCAAATTTGGCAATTAAATTGCGTGAGAAAAATTTTGCGCGGAATTATTATTTTTTCAACAATTGTTGGTTATAAATAAATAATTGTGATTGATTTCAGGGAAAATTCTGAATATCAATAAATTCGTTACGAGTCCGAACAAATGATTTTAAAAATAACAAATTGATTGTTCATAAATTATTTATATAAAATGTTTGTAATTTTAAAATTTTGCAATTTTAAAATTATTTCATAAATTTTCCTCCAAAAGTAAAATTTTTAATTTTTTCAGATTTTCAAAATGTTTTCCAAATCGAGATTTCAATTCAATCTCCGGAAATTTAGAGTCAAATAGGGCTCAAATGAAAGCACTGATGTTCGACTACAAAAGTAGAAAAGCATTTATTCATCAGCCAAAGACTTTCAAAATTCACATTGAGTTTTCGAGAAATATCTCCGAATCTAGGGGAGATAGCGAAATTTTCGTTATTACCTTTTTTGGAGCCCTCAGTTCGCTCTACAAAAAAGGTCATAATGAAATTTTCGCTATCTCCATTAGATTTCGAGATATCATTGAAAACTGGCGAACAGTCAAAACCTACTTAAACCGTTTTACCGCTTCGCTACTAAAATATTTCTTCGATTTAAATAAATTCCCGTCCTCATTAATATTTGCATCTAAATACCATTTAGATACTGAATAAAACTCATTCATTAACAGCTAATAACCATTAACGATCGAACGAATACTTTTTTTCAATAATTTTTTCAATTCGTAATTTTTCGCCTCAATTGCTCTTTCAATTTTTTCTTTCATAAATTAAAAAAAACGTCAACCATATCGAAGAGTGAACGATGCAGAAGGTAAGTACAATGCTCCTCATCACCCTTTTACAAAAAATGAAAATAAAACTAAAAAATAACAGATGAACTCAGTGAAATGATGAAATTTCACCGAAAGTTTCTGCTTTATGCATTGAGTATCTAAGCATTACATTCCTCTTTCTCATTCTGCCTCGCACGTTCCTTCACCACTTGGTGAGACGCTTCGAGAGAGCCATGGGACGCAAAACGGTCAGACTCCGATTCGAAGGTCGCACTAAACATTGGCGTAGATTCATTTCGTCTGGGCGTCGGATGCACCAAAAACCGGAGCAAAGAGAGCTGTTTAAATTTTTAAAAAACCCTCCGACAAATGCAGTTATTTCCCCCGGACAGTTGAATAATTGAATGTAGACTAGAACCAATAGAACAAGAGGAGAAAATAGTTTCCCCCGATCGGACGAATTGAATCGGGCGAGAGTAGTCCAACGATAAAGAAAAACAAAGTTCCGAAGGAGGAAGTGTACCTGGACACCTAAAAAGAAAAGCTCCCCACACCCTCGGCCGCCTTGAACCCTGGGAGTGGAGTAGTAGGCCAAGTGGAAGGAACTTCCGTGGAATCTTTTATTTCTTTCAGAGTCGACGACTAAACTCCCCCTCCTCTCTCACCCCCGTCTTATTTTTCTTATTTATTCATTTTGCTTTTATATTTCATTTTCTCCGGTGCATTTCTCCGTGCGGCAGTCCGTGGAAAATAAAATTGAGGAGTAAAAAAAAATATGCAGAAGGGAGAAAAAAAATCCACTGGGTACAATCCGAGTGCACGAACGAGGGGTTCGCTTGGTTTATAACCCGACTCAACTCTCCAGCCCAGCGTCTTGGATATTCGTTTTGTGATTTTTATTTTCTCCATTTGCTTCTCTCTCTCTCTCTCTCTCCTCTCCACCCGATCTCGCGCGTTTCTGCTGCATGCAGACACAACTCGACGGGAGAAAATCGGTTCTCAACCACCTGACTTCATCCAGCTGCAAGTATTCGTCGTGATAATTATCAAGGTTGATAAAAAAAAATTGCCCCAGGCCGGGGCCTGAATGACGTTCCCAGGGGCCGCGGTGAATCATGGAAAAAATGATTAAATTAACGAAAAATCGGTGACTCCGATCGGAATAGAGCGAATTCATGCGCCCACGCATCTGCGGTCGCGCGATAAATCGTTTTATTCGGGTGTTCAGCTGCAGCTGATGGGGGAATTGAGAGACTCTGTACGAAACCGAGACATGCCGGCTCAAGGCCACGCGGACCCACTCCCCCGCCAACCGCAAGAGCCTGAATCAAGGGCGTTCTCCCTACCCCCGCGCAGCGGCCGCGAGTCCCGTCTCGGTGCCCCCACTCTTCGCGAAAAAAAAATGCGCAGAGACGGGCCCCGCGTGGGACCCCGAGAATATCATTCTATCCAGGACTGTGCAGTTTTAAAAATCTCCATATCGTAGATTAAAATCCCCCCCCCCCTCGGACTTTCATTTCCGTCATTTATCGATTCTGGTATTCATTCCGCTCGCCAATTGGACTAAATCACTCAGTTCATTCGCTGAAGAAGATAAAGATGGGGACGCTCAACCGCTAAACCACATTCCTCATGCTCATTCGATCATGAATAACCGTCAAATTATGCGTGCACACAATTTTTTTTCCCCCGCTCTATTTTTAATTTCGCCGATGCGATCCGCAGATGGTGTTTCAGCTGGAAGCGATAATTTTTTTTCCAGAACTTGAATCGTCGATAGCTCGGGATTGAATGAGGCGATTTGGATGAATCGAGTGTCATTTTGAAGCCTAGAAAATTGCCTTGGAGATGAGAAAAATTTTTGAATGTCTTTTTTTTCAGTTCTAATGTCAGGCGATTTTGAAAGATCGACTATTAACTGTTGGTCGAAATGTGCATTGTGCGAATCAATTTGGGGAAATCGCCAGAGGTGGGGTTTGAACCCACGACCCTTAGGTTTCCAGTCTGAGGCTTTACATCCGTGGCTGTCCACTCGGTATACCATCTTTTTTTTAATGGTGACTATTTACCGATCGAATGAAGCTATTTGGACGAGTCAGGACTCATTTTGGAGTCTAAAAAACCGTCAAAAAGAGAAAAAAAATCTCAAATTCTACTCAGCCGATCTCGAGTTACTTGGGATTGAACGAGGCGATTTGGATGAATCGGGTCTCATTTTCAAGTCTAGAAAATTGCCTTGGAAATAGACGAAATGAAAGACAAAATTTTCTTTTTCATTTCAAATTTTGCAGCGGATTTCTAAATATCGACTATTAAAAACGTCTCACTATGCGTCTTTATTTATCACTTTTTTCATCTCTTATATTGGTCGAAATGTGCATTATACGAATTAATTTGGGGAAAAGCGAAAAAGTCTGAGCCTTTACATCCACGACTATCCACTCGGATACCTTTTTTTTAATGATGACTATTTACCGATCGAATGAAGCTATTTGGACGAGTCAGGACTCATTTTGGAGTCTAAAAAAACCGTCAAAAAGAGAAATAAATCTCAAATTCTACTCAGCCGATCTCGAGTTACGAACGCTTGATAATTTTCTTTCAGAACTTGAATCGTCGATAACTTGCGATTGAACGAGGCGATTTGGATGAATCGGGTTTCATTTTCAAGTCTAGAAAATTGCCTTGGAAATAGAAGAAATGAAAGACAAAATTTTCTTTTTCATTTCAAATTTTGCAGCGGATTTCTAAATATCGACTATTAAAAACGTCTCACTACGCGTCTTTATTTATCACTTTTTTCATCTCTTATATT
>NW_021680479.1:314463-325613 GCF_001412515.2 Diachasma alloeum
ACTCCAGCTGTTGACTCCACATCACTAATAATCGCCAGTATATTATTTGTTAATTTAAACAATGTCCTTGCGCGAAACAGTTCTTTTGGCGTCCGGTGTTCCGCGCAACATTCGAAGGCACAACTGGAGTCCATACGAGACCCCTCGTCAGCCGCAAAATAACATTTGTATATATCCTATTCTCTACGAGAAAAATCACTAATAAAATTCCGTTCACACGTTTTGGAAAACCCCAGCCCAAAACCCGCGATTTTTATTCACTCGATCGATTTGTTCATGAACAAAAATCACAGTCAAGCTTCTTTCGCCGATTTTGCTTGATTTATTCAACGGCCAGTTTGAGTTTAACGACTGCATAAAATGAGGGAGTCTGCATCAAACGAGCCCTCATTTATTAATATGTATCGCACCTGTGTAGCGATTCGATTTTTTAATGTATTAAAGACGCCTCCGAATTTAGATGAATCATCAGAATGAGATAAAAAATTGTTTTGTTGAGTCTCCGTGAGTTACCGAGTGGGTAAAGGTAGAGCCTGGGGACCCCCGGGTCGTGGGTTCGAATCCAAGTGCCGGCAATTTTTCATTTCATGTGCATTGTTAATAAAAAACAATAACCAAATCGTCTTGTTAAAAACCGGAACGATGGTCCACTGATTCCGCGGATTTTCGTATGAAAAACAGAAGGTGACAGTGACGAAAACAAAAAACACTGTGTGAACTCCAGCTGTTGACTCCACATCACTAATAATCGCCAGTATATTATTTGTTAATTTAAACAATGTCCTTGCGCGAAACAGTTCTTTTGGCGTCCGGTGTTCCGCGCAACATTCGAAGGCACAACTGGAGTCCATGCGAAACCCCTCGTCAGCCGCAAAATAACATTTGCATATATCCTATTCTCTACGAGATAAAATCACTAATAAAATTCCGTTCACACGTTTTAGGAAACCCCAGCGCAAAACCCGCGATTTTTATTCACTCGATCGATTTGTTCATGAACAAAAATCACAGTCAAGCTTCTTTCGCCGATTTTGCTTGATTTATTCAACGGCCAGTTTGAGTTTAACGTCTGCATAAAATGAGGGAGTCTGCATCAAACGAGTCCTCATTTATTAATATGTATCGCACCAGTGTAGCGATTCGATTTTTTAATGTATTAAAGACGCCTCCGAATTTAGATGAATCATCAGAATGAGATAAAAAATTGTTTTGTTGAGTCTCCGTGAGTTACCGAGTGGGTAAAGGTAGAGCCTGGGGACCCCCGGGTCGTGGGTTCGAATCCAAGTGCCGGCAATTTTTCATTTCATGTGCATTGTTAATAAAAAACAATAACCAAATCGTCTTGTTAAAAACCGGAACGATGGTCCACTGATTCCGCGGATTTTCGTATGAAAAACAGAAGGTGACAGTGACGAAAACAAAAAACACTGTGTGAACTCCAGCTGTTGACTCCACATCACTAATAATCGCCAGTATATTATTTGTTAATTTAAACAATGTCCTTGCGCGAAACAGTTCTTTTGGCGTCCGGTGTTCCGCGCAACATTCGAAGGCACAACTGGAGTCCATGCGAAACCCCTCGTCAGCCGCAAAATAACATTTGCATATATCCTATTCTCTACGAGATAAAATCACTAATAAAATTCCGTTCACACGTTTTGGGAAACCCCAGCGCAAAACCCGCGATTTTTATTCACTCGATCGATTTGTTCATGAACAAAAATCACAGTCAAGCTTCTTTCGCCGATTTTGCTTGATTTATTCAACGGCCAGTTTGAGTTTAACGACTGCATAAAATGAGGGAGTCTGCATCAAACGAGCCCTCATTTATTAATATGTATCGCACCAGTGTAGCGATTCGATTTTTTAATGTATTAAAGACGCCTCCGAATTTAGATGAATCATCAGAATGAGATAAAAAATTGTTTTGTTGAGTCTCCGTGAGTTACCGAGTGGGTAAAGGTAGAGCCTGGGGACCCCCGGGTCGTGGGTTCGAATCCAAGTGCCGGCAATTTTTCATTTCATGTGCATTGTTAATAAAAAACAATAACCAAATCGTCTTGTTAAAAACCGGAACGATGGTCCACTGATTCCGCGGATTTTCGTATGAAAAACAGAAGGTGACAGTGACGAAAACAAAAAACACTGTGTGAACTCCAGCTGTTGACTCCACATCACTAATAATCGCCAGTATATTATTTGTTAATTTAAACAATGTCCTTGCGCGAAACAGTTCTTTTGGCGTCCGGTGTTCCGCGCAACATTCGAAGGCACAACTGGAGTCCATGCGAAACCCCTCGTCAGCCGCAAAATAACATTTGCATATATCCTATTCTCTACGAGATAAAATCACTAATAAAATTCCGTTCACACGTTTTGGGAAACCCCAGCGCAAAACCCGCGATTTTTATTCACTCGATCGATTTGTTCATGAACAAAAATCACAGTCAAGCTTCTTTCGCCGATTTTGCTTGATTTATTCAACGGCCAGTTTGAGTTTAACGTCTGCATAAAATGAGGGAGTCTGCATCAAACGAGTCCTCATTTATTAATATGTATCGCACCAGTGTAGCGATTCGATTTTTTAATGTATTAAAGACGCCTCCGAATTTAGATGAATCATCAGAATGAGATAAAAAATTGTTTTGTTGAGTCTCCGTGAGTTACCGAGTGGGTAAAGGTAGAGCCTGGGGACCCCCGGGTCGTGGGTTCGAATCCAAGTGCCGGCAATTTTTCATTTCATGTGCATTGTTAATAAAAAACAATAACCAAATCGTCTTGTTAAAAACCGGAACGATGGTCCACTGATTCCGCGGATTTTCGTATGAAAAACAGAAGGTGACAGTGACGAAAACAAAAAACACTGTGTGAACTCCAGCTGTTGACTCCACATCACTAATAATCGCCAGTATATTATTTGTTAATTTAAACAATGTCCTTGCGCGAAACAGTTCTTTTGGCGTCCGGTGTTCCGCGCAACATTCGAAGGCACAACTGGAGTCCATACGAGACCCCTCGTCAGCCGCAAAATAACATTTGTATATATCCTATTCTCTACGAGAAAAATCACTAATAAAATTCCGTTCACACGTTTTGGGAAACCCCAGCCCAAAACCCGCGATTTTTATTCACTCGATCGATTTGTTCATGAACAAAAATCACAGTCAAGCTTCTTTCGCCGATTTTGCTTGATTTATTCAACGGCCAGTTTGAGTTTAACGACTGCATAAAATGAGGGAGTCTGCATCAAACGAGCCCTCATTTATTAATATGTATCGCACCTGTGTCGCGCACCATTCCATTCAATTTTTTAGTGAATTAAAGCTCAATTTCGAAGCGCATGAAGTGATAATTTTCTCCGTAAGCACTAATTACACCCCGAAAGGAATAAAAAACGAGCGCCCCCCATCAATCACGACAAATGTAAATCAAAAAAACGAGATAAACATGAGAAAACTCCACCGGACGCAGCATTCCGTCGCTCCGAGAGCTGTAATTGATGGCCCCTCGTCATAAGAAAAGTCTTAGAGGAAATAATCTACATTCTTCAATATCGTAAACTTAGTCTAGTATTTGTTGAGCATTATTCAGCTGCGTCCGACATTTCACATGTCAATTGAGAGGAAAAAAGGTCAATTTCTCCTCCTACATCCTTTCATCATCCACACAAACAATTAGTCCCCTAAAAAACAGGTAAAATAAACGTTAAATCACCTTGCAGCGGGCACACGATACAATAAAAAATGAAAACCTAAAAGAATGAAGTAAAAACCATCCAACACCCGCAATTCTCGTGACAACGAGACTGATAATTCAATCAACTGGTAAATAATAAGAACATAACTAACTTCAATTATTTAATAAATGCAGTGAGGGAGGATGAACAAATGAACTCATCTACAATATTTGTTTCTTCTCCAAAAATACAAAATAATTGTTTTCCATGAGTAATCGTAATAGAATATAATATAATATAATAATGAAAAATAATGAGAAAGAAAACTTCAGTACAAAACTAACCAATGCACACTAGTCTCTCTCGAATGAAAAATCTCTTCAAAACTTAATAATAATATAATATTACTTGAAAGAAACGTATGTAGTTACTATTCGCTAATAAAACATGAAGAAAAAAATGCTTTATCTACAGTGTTTTCTCAATGTTTCCTGACGTAGGCCATGTTAACCGATATATTTTCAAGTCTTACAAACTGACTTATTGGCAAGAGTCATGAATCGCACACGAGGACGTCTTCAGATAAAAAGAAAAATCATTTTTTTTTTTTTTTTCAAAATGGCAATTAGAGGGAAGCAGTTTGAACAAATCAACTCGGAAGAATAAGTACTCTATTTGGTGTCAGTGGTTCGTGCTTGGGCGAGAAGACTTCCTTGGCCATTCTTTCAGTATGTAAAAGAAGAATAATTCAACAATCTCGGTAAATAAAAAGTCTATTGTGCTTGAATAATGATTATTGCACACTTACATAAATCCCTGATGTTCTAAGATAAACAGTGGCAGTTCAGTAAAATTAATTGTGAGCACAGAAAAACCTAAATGTTAATTACGTTTAAAAAGTCGGATTTAACGTTTTCTGGAACGTATTTTGCACTTGAAGCGTAATTTACGATTTCGGATTTGTGAATTGAGATGATTTTTTCGGTATTTTAGGTTTACTTATCCGTAATTAACGACGAAGAAGAAAATGGGATAGTTTCGGGTATCGTTGTGGGGATTTTTAGTCGTGGAGAGTTGGTGGGCTGAGCCGCAGGCGAGGCCTGCCGACCGCACGGTATAAAAACCCCAAAACAACAGCCCGGACAGCATTTTTCCCTAGTGATTTTCACTTCACGTGTTTGGGAAGGGCTAATACCAATCCCCGAACGAAGAAAAGTGAAGAGATGTACGGAAAAGGTTATTTAAGTGTAAATTCCATGTTTTTTTTCGTGAATTAGGCATAAATAAATCGTAAGAAATGTTTTTATTAGGGATATCCAAGCACCTTTTACAGTTTTTTAGTTTTTTAAGATTAAATTGGGCGAGAAAAATTAGAAAAAAAATCGTGAATAATCTGCGTCATTCAAATCACGTATTGCACAGAATTACAATTTTTTTAAACATTGATTGGTCATAAAAAATTATTGAAATTGTTTAAAGTTTCGGAAAACTTTTTTTAGGCGTGAAATCAGATTGTTTGTAAATTATTAATTGTTTTAAAATTATTTCATTAATTTTCCTCCAAAAGTAAACTTTCTAATTTTTTTTTCAGATTTTTGAAATGTTCTCGCGGCTCAAATGAAAAAAGTAGAAAGACATTTCACTGGCGAAAAAATAGCCAAAATACTTGGATATCATAATTTACAATTTCTTAAGCACGAAATACGCTTTTTTTTTTACCAACATGATATTGGGATTAACCGTAAATTTACCTTTAGGTTTTTCTGTGTTTAGATTTGAAATTGTTGCGACAACATATGAACGAAAGTGAGTAATCAATATATATCAAAATTCAAATACGTATTTATGGATTTCTCTTTGTACCTATTCAAAAGTATACGTCTCATGAGTTGGTAATGAAAAAAAAAAAAATATGTTCACGTATCACTCGAGTTGCAAAACAAGGTAATGGCATTATTGCATCGAATGAAATATATATCTATCTTTATATTTAATATATCAATTCATGTATACATATGGGTATGTAAAAATGTTCAACGTGGCATTGTAGCATCTGTACGCAGTGACTCGTTAATTCGCGGAATAAAATACTATTTCTTTGATGTTTCTGGTGTAAAATAATAACGTAACAAACAACAAGAAACAAATTCTATTACATCTAGTGTTGATGGATTAATAATCATTAACAGTATCGCCGGTTAATTCAGTGTGAAAAAGGCTCATTTGCGTATCAGTTCGCGGAAATAACCGCATCTGCCCCCTGTTGCATTCTCCAACAATTGCGAATTTTATTTACGGGGCTCTCATTACCGGTTTACAACTCTCGTCTAGTCTTTTTAAAAAAAATGGGGTGAAAATTATAGTCAATGAGGGGAGCTGAAAGGACATTTTACACCACGAAGAAAAATTTTACATCAAAAACACTCGTGATATTACCAACACGACGCGTTTCCACAAGTTTTTAATATTAAAATCTGTTGAATCATTTATCATAAGTTATCTTCATTTAAAAATTTGTCCCCATTTTTACGTATTTCAGTATTTTGTTCGAGCTCGTATATATCATCAGAGAGTTTACATGTTCCGTGTCCCAGCACAGAGAATAAAAAAACCCCCCAATCCAATCGAAATGAAACAAGAATAAAGCCAAATGCAAAACAAAAAAAAATGACGTTTATTAATATTTTTAGAAAAAAAAACTCGAATTAAACAAATTTAGTAAATCTTCACCAATTGCCACGATCACATCGTCAAAGTACCTGACGCACTCTGTTTTTGGCCCTTGGCATATATAATATGACGATAATAATAATGATATATATTTGTATAATAGAACGATAATAATAATTTAATGAATGAAAATATTAAATTTTGTTTAGCGTGCACAGACACGTTCTTCACATTTCCTAGTACTTTTTTGTTATCCATTATCTTACGAGAGATACCGATAGTAATTGCAGTTTTTTTTTCATTTTCATTATAATATACCATTCCTAAAATATGATCAAATCACTGCCGCGAGCAGCAATTCCGAGGCACTACGAACAGGCCACAACGAATATGGCCGCACAATATCCCCCCCCCCCCCATCCCCCATCATCCCTAAATAATAAGACTATATAGAATGACCCTAATACATCATTAATTTTTCAACGTACTTACATCATCTACTAGATAGATCAATAATGTAATTTATACAATAATTAGAGAGATCACACGGCTTAATATAGAAATTTAAAAGACTATTTCTAGCACGTAAAATTCTTGTTCTTATGTATCTCTTAAATTTCTTTCTCCATCCACCTCACGTAATCCTCAAACTCCCAATCATTTTAAGTATTGCCACGAAATGTACGAATGATAATATATAATCTGATGAGCGAACAGCAACGGTCCTCGAGTTGAGCCACGCCATCAACTATTAACTATTAAACTTACAGCCCTACACTACATTGTTCTCAGCCTTCTTCCACGTTCCCTCCGCTTTTCATGTTTTAATCGTATTTTTTTTCATCTAATCTTTATCCCTTACCTATTTGTTATCAGCACCAATCTGATTCATTAAAAAAAAAGCCAATCAAAATATCGTATAGATTGGAATTACCTGTTGTATAAATATACATTCAATATTATTAATAGTATACAAGAATCATACCTTTCTTCGTACATCGTATCATCGTCAAATATGCTGTGACGTTTCATATTATTTTTTTCTCTCATTTTAATCTTCGTAGCACAGTGGGTGTCCGTCCGTCTCGTTACTTCATTTTTTTATACTTTTTTTTTCAACATTTTCCCCCTTTTTCGTTTGCCTATCGCCCTCTCATTCGCACACACTCGCGGCCATTATTTTTTTACTTTTTCCAACTTTTTTCATTCTACCACTCGCATCCACATATCCCGTAACGTTTTGTTATTTATCATTTGTATTTTCTCTCTCTTCTAACTCTCAATGATTTAATTTTATATCCATGTTTTACATTATTTACAGACGTCCTCATCGGCATCCTCATCATCCTCTTGCACATGATTTCTTCACATACTCAACTTGACTCAATTTTATTTTTTTTTCTCCAATTACTTTTTTAGTTTCTCGAATTTGTTGCTCTTTTAAACATAGGCAAGTTAAATATTGTATCACAATCGTTTCAGTCTGGTCGAAATCGAACATTTTCAACCCGTTATTATATATAATATATCTTTATATAGAGAAAGAAACGCGTTTTGATAAAATTAGTATACAGTTAAACCCATTCGAAAGAAATCACCCCTTGGAAGGGGCAACAGCTCTCCCTTCCGAAAAAAAAATTAAGGAAGCGCGACCGGTAATAACACTGACTGACACTTAATTCAGCGGCGAAGCGGTAAAACGGTTCAAGTAGACTTGGCCCTTAGCGGAGTTTACGAATATCTCCGAATCTAAGCAACATACCGAAATTTTCGTAATTACCACGAAAATGTTTTTTGTAGAACAAATTGAGAGCTACAAAAAAGGTCATTACGAAATCTCGGTATCTCCCCTGGATTCCGAGTTATTCGTCGAAAACTAGGGATGGGCGATGTTTGTCGATTAATCGAAAACATCGATTTCATTCGATGTTTTCAACGGGCGATTAATCGATTTTCGATTTTTTCGGAACATTGATATTCTCAATGGTTGATTAATCGATTTTCGATTACTTTTTTCCAAACATCGATGTTTTGAAGGTCGATCAATCGATTTTCAATCCTTTTTTCCACCCATCGATGATTTCAACAGTCGATTAATCGATTTTCGATCTTCTCTTCAAATATCGATGTTTTGAACGGTTGATTAATCGATTTTTGATTCTTTTTTTCAAATATCGATGCCCTCAGCGGTCGATTAATCGATTTTCGATTTTTTCCAAACATCGATTTTTTAACCAAAAACTAACAAAATTTTGAATTTTTTCAAAATTAAAAAAAAATGTCATCATTTTCTACACTATGTACGTTGTAAATGGTGAGATTCTCAATGGTTGATTAATCGATTTTCGATTATTTTTTTCCAAACATCGATGTTTTGAAGGTCGATCAATCGATTTTCAATCCTTTTTTCCACCCATCGATGATTTCAACAGTCGATTAATCGATTTTCGATCTTCTCTTCAAATATCGATGTTTTGAACGGTTGATTAATCGATTTTTGATTCTTTTTTCAAATATCGATGCCCTCAGCGGTCGATTAATCGATTTTCGATTTTCCCAAACATCGATTTTTTAACCAAAAACTAACAAAATTTTGAATTTTTTCAAAATTCAAAAAAAATGTCATCATTTTCTACACTATGTACGTTGTAAATGGTGAGTGGACAAGTCCAGTCGTCTATTGTTTTTTCAAATATATATCTTTCAATAAAAATAATAAAAAATTCTTTAAAAAAATCATTTTTTCCCTGTAATGAGAAATAGCTTCGATTTCCTTCGACAATCAATATTATCCAAAACATCGTCCACCCCCTCAAACCCTGATCCCCATTAAAAACGGCCACGAACCACTTATCCGCACCGCTGCCGAATCCCCGATGAAATCCCCCGAAAATAAAGAAAAAAAAAAAAAAATGACCAACAACAATGAAACGAACGAACAAACAAAAGAATGGACTCAACATCGACGTACCAATGATAACCAAAATGCCGTATAAATGCAGAAAAAAATCTATGTCACGGGTAATGTTGCTGGAGTGGCTGGCACATATGGGCTGAATTACCCCCCGTACCGATGGCATTAGTACCAAAGCAACGCTGAAACTTGAGCGGTATTCCTGCTTGCTAATAGGCGGCAGGATGGACGGTTAGTCACTGGGGTGGTAATGCCGATGGTGTTTTAAATTCACCCGTAACAGTAACACCATTAGTCTGGCCGGGGAATTGTGATGACGATACTGGTGGTTGATGATTGAATGCCGGTGCATAACACTGGGGAAAATAAAGTTCAGGCTTAACGACTGTCGGTGTGAGTCCCCTTGGCACAGGCACAGGCCCAATAGCAGCGGACGTCGTTGTCTTAACATCGCTGCTCGAATTTCTCCTGACTTTGCTGGCATGTGGATTCATATGATTATCAATGTGCTTCTTGACCTCGGGCTCAGTGGCAAAACGCCTGCGGCAATTGGGCATTGGACAGCAGAATGGCCTGTCCCCCTGATGTGTTCGCGTGTGCTGATCAAGTATAGCTTTCTGCCTAAAGTCTTTACCGCACTGTTGACACTTGTAAGGTTTTTCACCCGTATGTATACGTAAATGTTGATTAAGTATGGTCCTCTGTCTAAAATTACGGCCACAGTAAACACAACCGTACGGTTTTTCATTCGTATGTATGCGCAAGTGTTGGGTCAAGTGTGACTGTTGGCGAAATCTTTTGCCACACTCGGGGCACGGGTATGGACGTGATTCTATGTGTATACAGCCGTGCTGAAGTAATGTGCTCTTCTGTTTAAATTCCTTTTGGCATATTGGACAACGGACGTACAGCGGCATACCCGCTGATCTGCCGTGCTGTATGACATCGGGTAGACATGATTTACCACCATTTGTACCATTACCACCAGCCCCACTACCACCACCGCTACCCTGCTGCTGTTTAATGTACTGCAGTGCACCAAAACTGCTTGGCCCACCAGCACCAAACACCGCGTGATTACCCCCCTTTGGATCCTTGAAATAAGCTGGATATTGAATTGAATTGCCATCGGGCGAGGGACTAAATGCCCCTGACTGAGTGTCATTGTCACCGAATGTCGAGGCAACCTCCTCTTTACCGTCCTCAGGGGGAAACGGCACGTCCTGAGGCCACAGGGTTGGTGTCATGCCATTCTTGAAGATCAGATGCGGACTCACATCTGCAATGACAATTATCATACATTTTAGGGATTACCGATATCGCGCGCCACCTGGGTCAGGAAGTCTATGTTCATTGTCTATCTCTGTTTCATTTTGTAACATTCATGATTAGTAGATGTTTTGTTTTTTTTTTTTTCTCTTGTATTTAATGTTCTTTCTTCATTTATGAGTAAAATACACAAGCAGTATCAGCGCGTCGGGTCACGTGCCTCCAGCAGACAGTCGATGGTACAAAAAAAAATAAAAAAATTGTTTATTGTGTGTGTACAAATAAATTAATAATTCTTCAGGTAAAAAGTAACAAAAGTAAAGAAAACACTTCCCATATTAGCGCGAGCACAGAACCTTTACAAGGGCGGGTTATACAGTAGTTTAAGGTGGCCCGAGTAGTTTAAAACCTCGTAATTCTCAGTTTTATGGAATTATAATTTCGTCAATTATAATTTTTTTTTTTTACAGAAATATACAGAATATGGTTGTTTACAGTACGAGACCTTGAGGCTATCCGTAGGCCCGACCTCGGCGAGGGAGTAAAGCTGATGGTGAAGATGAATTATAGTGGGTGAGTGGTATTGCAAACAGGCATATCACGGAATACTGGTTTTTTTTT
>NW_021680479.1:326167-339827 GCF_001412515.2 Diachasma alloeum
TTTTTTTTTTCTCTTGTATTTAATGTTCTTTCTTCATTTATGAGTAAAATACACAAGCAGTATCAGCGCGTCGGGTCACGTGCCTCCAGCAGACAGTCGATGGTACAAAAAAAAATAAAAAAATTGTTTATTGTGTGTGTACAAATAAATTAATAATTCTTCAGGTAAAAAGTAACAAAAGTAAAGAAAACACTTCCCATATTAGCGCGAGCACAGAACCTTTACAAGGGCGGGTTATACAGTAGTTTAAGGTGGCCCGAGTAGTTTAAAACCTCGTAATTCTCAGTTTTATGGAATTATAATTTCGTCAATTATAATTTTTTTTTTTTACAGAAATATACAGAATATGGTTGTTTACAGTACGAGACCTTGAGGCTATCCGTAGGCCCGACCTCGGCGAGGGAGTAAAGCTGATGGTGAAGATGAATTATAGTGGGTGAGTGGTATTGCAAACAGGCATATCACGGAATACTGGTTTTTTTTTATCTGGTTTGGTTTGATTTGTTTCGTCGTTGTGGAGTGGAAAGGACGTGGGGCGATGGTTGTGCTTACATCGAGATTATTTCAGAGATTTCTACGACCGTTTAACAGTTTAGCCCTTGAATATCTTGAAAAACTCCTACAATAGGCAGTACACGGCTGTCGGTTTCGTAAGGTTTCAAGGGTTATTTTGAAATTGTGGCAATTGATGCTGTTTTGCATTTTAGTTTGGGACTTATGCTGTTGTAGGACTAAATAGGATATTCGGATGCAAGTGAAAAAGTAGATTCCGTCTTCCGCCTCGCCTTCGGCTTAGGCTGTAATCACACTCGGCAGGAAGTACATTTTTTCACATGTATCTGATTTGGAACTTTATTCCGACCCTTGTGGCCCTTAATCTGACCCTCGTGATCCTTCTTCTGACCCTCATGACCCTTCATCTGACTCTTGTGATCTTTAATCAGACCCTTGTGACCCTTATTCTGACCCTTATCACCGATATTCTGACCCTGATGACCATTATTTTGATCCTTGTGACCCTTATTGATCGTGTTACCCTTATTATTGATCGTTAATCTGATCCTTGTGACCCTTAATTAGACCCTTGTTAGCCTTATTTGGACCCTTAATCTGATCGTTGTGACCAGATTAAGAAGCCCTCATTTAGACCCTTAATCAGACCCCTGTGACCCTTATTCTGGCCCTTATCACCGCTATTCTGACCCTGATGACCATTATTTTGATCCTTGTGACCCTTAATCTGATCCTTGTGACCCTTATTGATCTTGTTACCCTTATTATTGATCTTTAATCTGATCCTTGTGACCCTTAATTAGACCCTTGTTAGCCTTATTTGGGCCCTTAATCTGATCGTTGTGACCAGATTAAGGGTCCATCATTTAGACCCTTGTTATCCTTATTTGGACCCTTAATCTGACCCTTACGATCCTTATTCAGACCCTGATGATCTTTATTTTGATCCTTGAGACCCTTAATCTGATCCTTGTGACCCTTAATCTGAGCTTTGTGCTCCTTAATCTAATCCTTGTGACCCTTAATCTGGGCTTTGTGATCCTTAATCTGATCCTTGTGGCCCTTATTTACACACTTGTTACTCTTATTTGGGCCCTTAATCTGACCCTTATGATCCTGATTTGGATCTTTATTCCGAACCTTGTGGCCCTTATATTTACCCTCATGGCCCTTATTCTGACCCTTATGACCCCTATTGTAAACCTCATTACCATTATTTTGATCCTTGCGACCCTTAATTTTGACCCATGTAACCCTTAATTTTGAAGTTTTTATTTCGAGTAGCAAATTCTCATCACCAGAAGCCGATTTGGATTTTTGTAATATAAAGAGATTCAAGAGGTGTTGGTTCGCCCTCTAAGGTGAAAAGTGAATATCACGTTGGAGTGGGAACCCCCGAATTCCGCTCTGACGGACATAGAGTGCGAATAGTAAAATTCCCCCTAGAGGGCCAACTTCGAAACATCAACTTCAAAAGGTTCATGAAGAGTCAATCAGATAAATTATTTCAGACGCCGTAGATCCAATATTCTGGCTTTTTAACTGTGGGAAAAGGGGGGGGGGGTAAAACGGGGAGCAAAATGGACACTTGACATTTTTTCCGATCTTCATGGCTCAATGGGAAATTCATCGATTTAGTTTAGTCTCGGTTTAGGATTGTATTTCTCATGGAAAAAAAAGTTTTTAAAAATCAATTCCCATGGCATTTGAAATTCAACGAATCGTTGATGTTTAAAAAAAAATCAAAGTGTCCATTTTGCCCTGCTTAACCCTAGTAATGTTGTTTGGGTTCGTTTTTGGTTTTGTATTGAAAAGACGGAATCAACTGCCCTTCAGGAGAATGCATACAGCATTCGGAACGTAGGCGAAATCGTAAAATTTCATAGTGCATTAGAGTTCCCATTGGTTTTATTGGTGACCGTATACTGGCTATTGGAGTTTTTCAAGACACTTATATCAAGCTCAAGGACAGAATAAAAAACGTTATTGTCAGAAGGGCCCACGTTGGTGAGGCTGAAACTGGCGGAATATTCGACAGCGGAGAATTCGATTCGGGGAATATTTGAGGGTGTGAGGGTAAATAAATCGGATGTGGTAATTTTTTTCAAGTGTGAGAGAGTTTTTACACGACTTCCGCCGGCGAAGCTATCGCTAATTTCAGCTTCATCTTAATTTTTCCACGAAATTTGTTAACAATAATTGGAACTTAAGGTTTTTGTACTGGACATGCGCCCTTTTGATATTACAAAATTCAGCAGCGAAGGAGTAAAACGGTTTAAGTCGACTTTGACTAACTATTGACCAGTTTTGAATGAATATCTTGAAATCTGAGGGAGATAGCGAATTTTTTGTCATGACCTTTTTTGTAGAGCGAATTGAGAGCTACAAAAAAGGTCATTACAAAAATTTTGGTATCTCCCTCAGATGGGGAGATATTTCTCGAAAACTCGGGTAAGGCCTTCATCGACTTGGACAGTTTAACAGCTTCGCTGCTGAATTCACAGAACAATTACGGCCTTTCAACCCTACAACGACGTATCTTTGGCATGACTTTTCGAATCTTTGGTTGTTGTTAAATATTAATATAGAAGCAGGTATCGTAAATAATTAGGTTCTTCCTTCAGAGAACGTGAAGTATCTCCCGAAGACCAAACAAGGCAGCAATTATCGAGATACACTGTTGAAAATTTTTCGTCAAATTTCGTAAATTTTTATTGCTTTATTTCTACTGAAATTTCAGGAAATCAATTGTTCCGTTGATTTTCTGTTCAATGATCTAAAAATTGATGAAATATTTGATTTTTCAAGTGAATTATTCCGTGAAAATTCGGAAAAATCAGGGAAAATTCATGTCATTTCTTACTGAACATTCATATCCCATTCAAAATTCAATTAACTTCGGATATTTCCCTGAAACATTCCATTGATTTTCTGTTCAAATGATCTCAAAATAAATAAAATCCCCAATTTTTCAGTTCAATTATTCCGCTAAAATTCTAAAAAAATCAGATAAAAATAGAAATTTCTTATCATTTCTTCCAAACCCTCATATTCCATTAAAAATTCAATCAACTTCGGCCATTTCCCTGAACCATTCCATTGATTTTCCGTTCAAACGATCTCAAAATAAATAAAATCCTCAATTTTTCAGTTCAATTATTCCGCTAAAATTCTAAAAAATTATATAAAAATAGAAATTTCCTATCATTTCTTCCAAACCCTCATATTCCATTAAAAATTCAATCAACTTCGGCCATTTCCCTGAAACATTCCATTGATTTTCCGTTCAAATGATCTCAAAATAAATAAAATCCCCAATTTTTCAGTTCAATTATTCCGCTAAAATTCTAAAAAATCAGATAAAAATAGAAATTTCCTATCATTTGTTCCAAACCCTCATATTCCATTAAAAATTCAATCAACTTCGGCCATTTCCCTGAAACATTCCATTGATTTTCCGTTCAAATGATCTCAAAATAAATAAAATCCCCAATTTTCCAGTTGAATTATTCCGTGAAAATCTTAAAAATTCAGGAAGAAACATAAAATTCACGTCATTTCCCCACCAATAAAATCAATAAAATCCCCAATTTCTCAGTTCAATCATTCCCCAAAAATCCTAAAAAATGATGTAAAAATAGAAACTTCCGCTCACTCCTCCACACCTCACCTTAAAAATTCAATCAACTTGGGACCTTCCCACCTCATTCCCTGAGTTCTCCCCAAACCTTCAAAAAATTTCCAACAGTGTCCCCCCACGTCCGCGAAGAACCAAATCCCCAAGCGCCCCCCCACTCCCCGTCCCAAGCTAACCGCAATCAGCAGTGCCCACCAACCCCAGCAAAAAGCAGTCCCTGCACCCCCCAAACCCCCGTTGACCCTCAAAAGCAGCTCGATCAAAACCCGGCCTAGACGACTGTTCCCCCAAGCGCAAAAACGGGCTGTTCTGTTCTGACATAGGGACAGACTGTGGGTTTGGGCCTGGGGGTGTGTACGGAAAGGTTGGAAGGGTGTCATTGTGTCTCATGGCGTTCTCGCCCTCGTGGGATTGTCGGGAGGCAGAGAGAAATGCTCGCCTTGGTGTGTGCGGACGTGCTGATTCAGGATCGCCTTCTGACGGAAGTGTTTTCCGCACTCCGGACATTGGTATGGCTTCTCACCCGAGTGGATGCGCAGATGCTGATTGAGGATGGCGCGCTGCCGGAAGGTACGCTCGCAGTAAACACAAGCAAAGGGCTTCTCATTAGCGTGTATACGTAGATGTTGAGTAAGATGTGACTGTTGCCTGAATCTCTTTCCACACTCTGGACAACCATAAGGCCTGCTGTCAGTGTGAATTCTCTCGTGTTGAAGTAACGTTGATTTTTGCTTAAAGTCTTTACCACAAGTTAAACACTTGAACAATCTAAGATCACTGTTTGCACCTTTTGATGATTTGCCATTTTGCTGTACAATGTCAGGGAGTACATTAGCCATGTTAGCACCACCGGGGCTTGCGTACTGATGGGCCTCGAGGCTAGCACCCCCATCGCCCTGGCCAAGTGATGTCAGCATAACACCGGGTTGTTTCAAGTAATGAAGCGCTGAGAAACCCCCGGGTGTCAGCATGTGCGGTGGCACTGAGGGTGATGCGTGTGGTCTTGCATCCTTGAAGTAGTGCTGAGGATACTGTTGTAGATCACCAGTGCCAGGGAAACAGTCACCTCTCTCCACCTCGTGGGGCGTCAGCTGCTGCTGGGGTGAGTGGTCCTGCTGACCACTGGCTTGCTGCTGCGTCTGCTGACCACTTTGCTGCTGACTCGCCTGCTGCTGCTGCTGTTGTTGCTGTTGCTGCTGCTGTTGTTGCTGCTGCTGCTGTTGAGCTGCTACCTGTTGGTGGGCTGCCTGCTGCTGAGCTGCCTGCTGCTGGGCCACTTGCTGCTGCGCTGCAGCCTGCTGTTGGGCTGTTGTTTGACCGGTGTTTATGTCGTCGTCGGGGGGTGTCAGGGCTTGCTGATCAGTCGGGCCCGAGGGGTAGGGCGATGGCACTGGGGATGCCATCGGGGGCGGACCCGTTTCACCCCCCTCGACTGGCGGGCCACAGGCCTGCTGCGGACTACCCGATGAGGACGACGCCTGCTGCTGCGGCTGGGGCGCCTGTGGCTGCTGATTCTGGGGCTGTTGCTGCCCGTATAGTCCACCGTCCTGGAGAGAACCCGGCCCCGGTGCCCACTGGCCCTGGGGTCTCTCCATATTGTCCTTGTACAGTACGTACGGCGCGCCAGTATCTGGAATGCAGAGGTAAAAGAGTGTCATTCGAGATGGGGATCTTGGTGCACGATGGAGGCCTTGCATTTGACCGATTTTTTTATTTTATTAATTTTTTTTTTTCAGTTCCTTTTTGCAAAGGTCTAGAATCCTATTTTACTAAAGATGAAAGAAACGTGAAGCTGTTTTACATCGAAATATCTCGAAACTGCCTGACCGCTAATCCTTAATTCTGATTGGTCAATATGTGACACCAAGTTATTCACAAAAAAAAACACGCGACATTTTCAAATTCTTCAGTGAGATAATTTCAAATTCTTCAGTGGTAAATTTTTTTCACGTCATGTATATATAATATATGTATTTCACATGTATATATATCATCGGTGAAATTAATAAATTCTGTCCTTTTATGGAGACCGATTATTTTTAAAAATTGAAGATAATTAATTGAAAATGAAAAATTCTTTAGATTCTTTTACTCTACTTCGCTATTCAATTCAATCATTAGTCGAATTCTCTTTGATTCATTATCAAGATTTATAAGGTATTCATGAGAAAATGAAATTTAATGAATTCCATTTCTTCATTTCAACAAATTAATAGATCAGCGCGCGCGAGAGCGCGCGCATAGATCTTGTAGTGTGAAAACGGGGAAAATGATGGTTTAGGGTCGTGTATGTGACGACTGGGGGTTTTGGCGATTCATTTCTAGAAAATTGAACGATATTATGAGGTAATATGAGAGAAAAGAAAAATGCAGTGGACTTCAGTCGCTGAAGTGATTGGTGTTGTAAACTCCCAAACGGAGTTATGGGAATTACGATGTTAATATTAATTTCTACGCTAATTGTCTCGACTCTCCATTGGACAATACTGTATTGGTCTAGACGATGAATAAATTGATTGATTATAGAAAATTCAACGTAAATACGGCGAAATTTACAGATAAAAATCGGAAATTTTGCTTCAGCCCGATTGGTCCAGGAGTTCTTGACATATAATTTGTTTACATTTCTTTATCATGCCCGGGCTATTTCACTCGGTCAAACGTTAGCGGTTTTTATATTATATTTCGTAACGAGTGCAAAAAAGTGTTTTTTGGCGAGTGGGAGGTTTATATCACGAGCCGAAGGTATTTGCGGTGCAAATATTGTCGAATAGTATATTTCGTAACGAGTGCAAAAAGGTGTTTTTTGGCGAGTGATATAATCCCACGAGCTAAAAAAACATTTTTTCACGAGTTACGAACAATATTTATCATCACAATGTGGGGGAAACTGGACTTTTAGGCACGCGGAGCGTGCCGAAAAATTCACTTTTCGTCACAGCGTGATGAAAAGGTACAATTTACATTGTTTCCGTCGTATAGAGGTTCGCAAAGTCGAAAGAGAGGATATAGCATTCTGCTTTGCGTGTAATTTGTACCTTAAAATATCTAAGGTGTGAATATAGAATATGATTATAACAGTCGAAATAATATCTTTCATTGTTTAAATTTAGTTTTTCTTAAATATGTCAAAAATTCGTTTGTTTCTCAAAAATTAATTTTTTTTATTACCGCCAGTATCTGGAATGCAGTTTTAAAAGATATAATCCCACGAGCTAAAAAAACATTTTTTCACGAGTTACGAACAATATTTTTCATCACAATGTGGGGGAAACTGGACTTTTAGGCACGCGGAGCGTGCCGAAAAATTCACTTTTCGTCACAGCGTGATGAAAAGGTACAATTTACATTGTTTCCGTCGTATAGAGGTCCGCAAAGTCGAAAGAGAGGATATAGCATTCTGCTTTGCGTGTAATTTGTACCTTAAAATATCTAAGGTGTGAATATAGAATATGATTACAACAGTCGAAATAATATCGTTCATTGTTTAAATTTAGTTTTTCTTAAATATGTCAAAAATTCGTTTGTTTCTCAAAAATTAATTTTTTTTATTACCGCCAGTATCTGGAATGCAGTTTTAAAAGATATAATCCCACGAGCTAAAAAAACATTTTTTCACGAGTTACGAACAATATTTTTCATCACAATGTGGGGGAAACTGGACTTTTAGGCACGCGGAGCGTGCCGAAAAATTCACTTTTCGTCACAGCGTGATGAAAAGGTACAATTTACATTGTTTCCGTCGTATAGAGGTCCGCAAAGTCGAAAGAGAGGATATAGCATTCTGCTTTGCGTGTAATTTGTACCTTAAAATATCTAAGGTGTGAATATAGAATATGATTATAACAGTCGAAATAATATCTTTCATTGTTTAAATTTAGTTTTTCTTAAATATGTCAAAAATTCGTTTGTTTCTCAAAAATTAATTTTTTTTATTACCGCCAGTATCTGGAATGCAGTTTTAAAAGATTGACAAAGAATCTGGGGTTCTTTGGCGTTTACCGAATGGAAGCCTTGGATTTGACCGATTTTTTATTTTTCTTATTTTTATTACAAAGGGTCTAGAATGTTGTGAAACGTGATGGAATAGTGTTTTTAGGGTCATGTCAGTATGTATATGACAACTGGGGTTTTTGGTGATTATTTATTTATTTTTATTTTTAATGAAATTTGTTACAAGTTCGAGAACTTGCAACTGGCCATCGCCCGAGGGCCTTCAGCCAGGTATTTACAATTTAGTATACAAGGATTTCAAATGGGGTGTTTGTCTTTCAAATGTTTCACAGTAAAGAAAAGTGGTAGAGATAAAATTTTGGTGATTAATTTCTGGAAACTTCAATGTAAATACAGGGAAATTTGTAGATAAAAATCGAAAATTTTGACGCATTGTAGCTACGATTGACCTCAACTTTGGGGCGTTGTTTCCGCCCGATTAGTCCAGTAGTTCTTGAGATATAACAAGTTGTTTAAATTTCTATATTATCCCCGGGTTATTTTATTCGGTCAAAGCTTAGATGTTTTTAAGATGTAACTTACACTGTTTCTCTCGTATAGAGGTTCGAAGAGTCGAAAGAGATAATAAAATAAAATGACCCGGGAATAATATAGAATATGAATATATCAGTTGAAATAATATCTTTCAGTGTTTAAATTTCGTTTTTCTTCAATATCTCAAAAAACTACTGCGCCCATTTCAATTTTTCTTCCTTTAAGGGGACACGGAATTGTGTTTTCTCCTGCAATTATAGATAGAAATTAATAATTGTAGGAGAAAACACAATTCTAAGATTTGATGTAGACTAAGGGGTTCCGTCTCCCCTTAAAATACTCGTCTCGATGGCCTCTGACCAGATCAATCGAAATGTCTGTACCCGTTCACACAAAATTTTTGAGATATCGCCGTTTTTTCGTTTTAAAAGTTTTTTTTTTCATTCTTGTACGCACGATAATTTGAAAAAAAAAATGAAGATAGCAAGTTGCATTTAGCATGATTATAGCCCTTACATTGATAGAACGGATTAGTTATTGTTAACGAATGGATTTTGGTTGGAGGTTAGGGTCTGTTCAGTCTCACCAAATGTTCATTCGTTAATAGTTAACGAATGTATATTTGAGGAGCCTTGTTTGACTTGACTTTCGCCATTCAAGTGAACCATTCGTTAACTGATAACGAATATTCATTTGGTCATATTCAACTCTACCACTCGTTAATAGTTAACGAATCTCATTTGGAATAAACGAATCATTCTATCAGTGTACAATACTGAAGATTTGTATTTTGTATCGGCTCAACCGGCCGAGAAGATTCGGCGGTATTTAACTTTTTGTATAAATCTATTTCGCTAAAAGATTGTTTTGGTTAACGTTCTGCGATAAAGCCTCGTCGATTTGTCGGGGGAGTTCGTGGTTATTAATGGGAAGCACCTTGGATTTATGGGAGAGGTATGCGGGTGCCGACGGGCCACTGACATTTCTCCAATCGACGAATTCATCCCCTTATTTTTACCCCTCGAATGTACGAAAAAGGTCAGTTAATCTCGGCGAGGGAGAGAAGGTCATCCGAAATAACTGTCTGCAATTAGTCATTCCAATTTGAGGAGTACGCCGAGAGAAAAACGAACAAGTTCTCGTAACAAGTCTTGTTTGGGCCGACAAAATCGTTAGTTGAAAATCACCGAAAAAACAAGTGGGAGATTGCTCTTGTGTTGCGTATAGTAGTTATTTTTGCTAATAAATTAGGAATATGCTTCCAAATGGTTATGTCGCACATCGTTTCCTTCTATCATGTGTAATTCATTGTTTATTTCATTTTATTAAATTGAATAAGATTTCTTTTCAACTAATTTTGTCAGATTTTCAACTCAGTTGAATGTTATCATCATCATTATTCTTATTATCCCTTTCTTCTATACAACCGATTGTCTTTTACAGTTCTATCTCTCCCCTCAACCCTTCGATAAAATGTTAATAGAAAATTTTTATTTACACATACTTAAATGAATTTGGAACATCACATTTGAGGAAACCGTCAGAAAGCTCACTTTCAGGGAAATTCATGAAAAATTCGAAATTTTCAACAATCATCATAAAAATCAAATCAACCAATATAGCTATCGTAATCATCTTTCAACTTCGACTTAATGGCATTAAAACAAACATTTTAAGCTATGATTGAATTCATTTGAAGCATGACATTCAAAGATATCCCCGGAATTCTAATTTTCAAAAAATACAAAATTTTTGCAAATTTTCAAATGAATTAAAATAACGATTATTGCTATCGCCTTCATCTTCGAACTCGGTCAAAAGGACATCCAAGCAAATTTTTTAAGCCATCATTCAATCAATTCAGAACATTTTTTTAGTTATCGTGGGACAACTGATTTTCGGAAAAATTGGAAAATTGAAAAAACTAATCGATGAATTAAATTTTAATTAATGGGGTTTGGTAGGGCTCAGCAATACCTACATTTGAAATAAAAGATTCTATTCATTCATTAGCGAGCAATTGAAGAAAAACTTTGTTTGATTCGAATTTGAAAGTCTCAAATATGAATAATTATTCTGCTTCAAATAATAATGAAATATTTTGCTCAAGAGGTGGATCGTTCGTACAAGACGGTGCCGTTTCAGGATAAAAATCCCTTTTATAGAGAAAAGTTCATCAAGAAATATTTTTTCCTCAAATTACAAGATTCCTGTCATATCGTTACTATTATTTTATTTAAAAATCCATTTTTTGTCTGTAATTATTGAATAGCCGAAACGACAAACTACTATATCCTTCGTTTTATATAAAACGAGCATTTGCCGGGAGCGAAATACGTATGGGCGCATCGAATAACGAAGAAGTAGTGCTGGAAATGACATTTCTTGCTTGCACAGAGAATAAATTTTTTTTGAAAAGACTAAATCTATTTTTGCAATAAAAATTTTCAATCTCGGCGCACGCCTCATATGTTTCGCACAAGAAAAATCCTTTTTTTATCGCTTTTACCAAACGGTTTTTTGGCACAAGTAAGACTTATTTGAGAACTTTGCCGTTTTTCTCTCAATGTTTTGTCGGGAAATGATAATACCGAAGCGGTACAACGGTTTAATTCATTCATTCACTCAAATTACATTTTGTGCAGAATTATTATTTTTTTAAACATTCGTTGTTTGTCAATTATTTTTAGAAAATGCTGGATAATAGTGAAAATCTACTTGAACTGTTTTACCGCTTCGCTACTGATTTGAACGAGTCAAATTTCATTTGAAATTTATCTAAAAAAAATCAAAATATAAACCACTGGCCTGGAATTTCATCCTGCCAATTTCGTAGAGCAGAAAATTAAAAACCATTCATAAAACCGGTTAAAACCGATTTCGACCATTGCTCAGTATTCAGCGAATATTTCGGAATCGAAAGCAACTAGCAAAATTTTCGCGGGCACCTTTTTTAAACCCCTCAATTCGTTCTACGAAAAACCTCATCACAAAAACTGCCATCTCCCTCGGATCCTGAGATATACCCCAAAAACTCACCCCTAAACCTCAAACTTGAACCGTTTAAGGATATCCAAGTACTTTTTAACTTTGGTACAGACCACACTATAATTTCAAACAATTTCAATCATCAAATTTGTCAATTAAATTGCGTGAGAAAAATTGGAAAAAAATCATGAATACTCAGCGTCATTCAAATTACATTTTGCGCAGAATTATTATTTTTTAAATATTCGTTGTTTATAAATTAATAATTGCAACTGTTTAAACTTTTGGAAACCTTACTTTTTTGGCCATAAAATCGATTGTTTATAAATTATTTTTATTTAAATTTATTTAAATTTTTTATTTTATTTTAATTTTAAAAATTTGCAATTTGAAAATTCTTCAATATCGAGATTCAAGTTCATACCTGCAAAGTTTAAATAACAAAATCATTGTAAAATATCTGGAAAATTAGGCTCAAACTCGGCTCAAATGAAAGTTCTGATGTTCGACTACAAAAATACAAAAGCATTTCACCAAAGATAATATCATGAAAGATATTCAAGTATTTGTAGTTTGGTATAGACGACACTATAATTTCAAGCAATTTCAATCATCAAATTTGTCAATGAGATAGCGTGAGGAAAAATACGAAACAAATGATGAATATTTAGCTTCATCCAAATTACATTTTGCACAGAGTTATCATTTGTTTAAGCATTCGTTGATTATAAATAAATTATTGCAATTCTTTAAAATTGATCATTTATAAATTATTCATAGAAAATGCTCCTAATATTCAAAAATTGCAATTTCAAAATCATTTCATCAACTTTCCTCCAAACTTAAACTTTTTAATTTATTTCCAGATTTCAAAAATGTGTTTTAATCCTCAAATACCGACATTCAACTTCATACTTGCGAACTTTAACCAACAAAATCATCGCAAAATATCCGGAAACTTAGGCTCAAATGAAAGTCCGAATGTTCGACTACAAAAGTAGAAAGCACCGAAGAAAATATCATTAAAGCTATTCAAGTATTTTTCCAGTTTGGTGCAGACTACATTATACATTCAACCCTTTTCATCCATTAAATTTATCAATTAAATTGCCTGACAAAAATTGGAAAAAAATCACGAATATAAAACGCAATTAAATTACATTTTGCACAGAATAGAATAGTAATTTTTTAAACTATTCGTCAATTATAAATGAATTACTGCAAATGTTTAAAATTGATAATTTATAAATTATTCATAGAAAATGCTCCCAATATTCAAAAATTGCAATTTCAAAATCATTTCATCAACCTCTCCCCAAACTCAAACTTTCTAATTTATTTCCAGATTTCAAAAATGTGTTTTAATCCTCAAATACCGACATTCAACTTCATACTTGCGAACTTTAACCAACAAAATCATCGCAAAATATCCGGAAACTTAGGCTCAAATGAAAGTCCGACTGTTCGACTACAAAAGTGGAAAGCACCGACGAAAATCTCATTAAAGCTATCCAAGTATTTTTCCAGTTTGGTGCAGACTACATTATACATTCAACCCTTTTCATCCATTAAATTTATCAATTAAATTGCCTGACAAAAATTGGAAAAAAATCACGAATATAAAACGCAATTAAATTACATTTTGCACAGAATAGAATAGTAATTTTTTAAACTATTCGTTAATTATAAATGAATTACTGCAAATGTTTAAAATTGATAATTTATAAATTATTCATAGAAAATGCTCCTAATATTCAAAAATTGCAATTTCAAAATCATTTCATCAACCTCTCCCCAAACTTAAACTTTCCAATTATTCCCAGATTCCAAAAATGTGTTCTAACCCTCCAATACATTCAACTTCACACCTGCGAGCTTTAACCAACAAAATCACCGCAAAATATCCGGAAACGGCTCAAATTCAGCTCAAATGAAAAGCATTTTACTCAAAAAAAAAAACTCCCCAAACTGCTTGCATATCCTTAACCGCAGCTCCCACCCCTCCGAAAATCCTCCCATCCGTCCACGACCCCC
>NW_021680479.1:340006-341996 GCF_001412515.2 Diachasma alloeum
CTCCCCTCCCCCCTCCATGTGGTCCCGTCGCTCGCTTTCTATCACGCATCTCAGATCTAAATATATAACTTAGAGGCGATATTCAGCGATGCCACATGGCGAATTAACAAGGCAAACTTTTGTAGAAGACGTACGAAAATCTCTGGCACAACGAGTCCCTTTGTTCAACTCTCTCCGTCACACGCAAGTACGATTACCACTCATCNGTACGATTACCACTCATCTCCCCCCCCCTCCCAAATGAGCCAATCAATCAGCAGGAAATGATACCCGATAAAAATAAACAATAAATATCGTACATTTTTTTGGCATTGTCAAATCCAATTGTCGTCGACCACAGGACACGTCAGAAATCGAAAAACCCGCAGTAACAGTTCCATCCTCACGTGTCGTCAAAAAGTCTGCTAAATTCTCACGTCAGGACACAGTCGCTTAATATCACCGATTGGCTCACAGCTAATCACACAGGCGATTAAATAAAAAATCCTATCGCGCTGACAACGAAAAAGTGCGTACGCTCCTGATCTTGAATGACCGCTGACCCACAATCTCACAGCACAATGAAGCCGAACACAAGTCGCGAAAAAATGAATGAACGATGTGAAAATTAATCCGTCGGATGATTAGCCGACAGTTGGCAAAGCAGTCGATAGTGGGGTTGTACCCATGTCGGGTTGATCGCGAGCATCACGCGATGCACCCGAAAATTTCTCACCGAAAAAAAAAAAAAAAGAATGAAAAACGTCTACTCTTGTTGCACCGACGCCCGTTCGATTGTGCGAAACGCCATGGCCACGTGCGTGTCTACACCACAAACACGCATAAAAGCCCGAGTACATGTACACCTCATGATTATTCCGACAATTCGCAAGTATTCACCACTTATTAGTCTTTTGCGAACTGTTGTCACTTTGGCACCAGTTTTATTAGCGGGAGGAAGGGGCTGTGCGACAGTGGCAATTCTGGATGCGATATTTCACCACCGATTATTGGGTTTTTTCGTGAAACACTAAGAGTGGCACGCGTTACTAACGTTCCCCATCGGTGGCAATAAGGCGGGCCTATCGTTCGCCGAGATCAGCGGTGAATCGGCGAGGTGGCGTGCTTGGGCCAAAACGACGGGGGAGCGATTCACTTGGCGGGACAATTCGAATTAACTTACGCGCGTATACCAAACACACGGGTAATCACCACTGACGACGTTCACTCGCTCCCACTGGTGCATTAGGTTTATTTTTTGAGTCGATGGGAAGGTCAGCCCCGCAAACGCGAAATCAAAATTGCTCGGGTGTTTGTAGTCTACGAAACTTTCATTTTTTTCTCCCCCGGCTTTTGTTTTCTATAAAAATGTTTCAAGTCGATTTTCACTGTCGACCAGTTTTCCGCGAATATCTCGGAATCTAGGGGGGATAGCGGAATCTTCGTAAGGACCTTTTTTGCAGCTCTCGATCCGCTCTACAAAGAAGGTCCTCACGAAAATTCCGGTATCTCGATTAGATTCGGGGATATTTCACGAAAAGGCGGAAGAGGGCCGAGTTGAATTGAACGGTTGAACCGCTGCGCTACTCAATCCCGCATTGTTTACATTGAAATACTCACCGGAATTGTAATATTCCTTAAAATAGCGTGTCGCAGCGCGCTGCACAATAGAATAATACAGGTTGACGTACGACGTTGACTGATTCTGTGCTGAGAGCGCCATTTACGCCGTTATTTTTACTATTTACTGGTGATCACGAAGTTGTATTCAATAACTGAACACAAACTTATACAAAACAATGTGTTCAATTGTTGATAGCACGTTGTTCCTTCACCACCGATAATCATTAAAATTCAATTCGTCGCACCCACAAAACTTGATAACTGGTCCAATAAAATAAAAAAAACATTGATAAATCGTTTGAAAATACACTTGCGTGTTCACACGTCTCACGCGCGCGCGGTTTATTCCTCAAAAGACGGACGGGTATTTTAAAACGGGCGGTGGGGG
>NW_021680479.1:342024-342477 GCF_001412515.2 Diachasma alloeum
GGGGGGGGCCTGCGGTGGAGGAATGAAGGTGGCAGGCGGGAGAGTATAAAGACGACGTTGGTTACCGACGTACGACGTCGGCCAACGACGGCAACGGTTTCTATCGTCGTTCAGCAATTCATTCAAATTTTCAACGATTCAAAATTGAAAAATACTAAACCCCACGGAGTTCGAGCTATTTTATCCTGATACCCACTAAATACTTTGCCACGGCATGCCGCAATGTTTTTTTTTTTAATATCAAACAAACTTCGCGACTTTATTTCTCCAGGTCTTTTGGGTATCCGCGCCGGTAGACAAACTCGGTAGACTCGGCTGGCCCCCCGAGTAACTTGCCAAGACCGAGACGCTCGACGGGGCGGTGTTGCCGCACTTCCGTCGCCGGCATTTGCGCCCCTAGAGTGGGGGAAACTGAATCGCGGGAAGGGGTTGGGCGGCCGGTGGGGGCGGGCG
>NW_021680479.1:343175-344223 GCF_001412515.2 Diachasma alloeum
CGCCACCCTCTCACACGACGATGGAGAAAGAGGTTCGATAGTAGGTGGGATGAAGGGGAAAGAAATGCTGGTAAAAAAGAGTGGAAAAGAGGAGGGAATCAACGAATAGAGTGAGGAGGAGAGGCAAGTCGAGTTATGTTCGTTGGACCGATGGAAGGGATTCGATGCCACCACCGCATCGTCGGCAAGGGCTGACGGGGTAGAGAGAGGCGAATTTTTTTCAAGGGGGCGGCGGGTGGGCAGGGGGGGGCGAGAGGGGGGATGTGTGAGTCGCAAAAGGACCCACGGCGCATTACGAGGAGACGCGGGAGGCGAAGTGGCCTGAAGCAGTCGAGGAGGAGAGAGCGGTGCGCCACTCTCCCAATCAGTCTCGTGTTCCCTCTCTCTCTGTCTCTTGTTCGCGTGAGGGCGCGAGTGAGGAGGGAATTTTTGCAACGACACGCGGGCGAGAAAGAGAGGGACGCGGAGGGATTTCCCAGCGACGGTGTACCCCCCACCCCCCGCAATGCGCGCTGCGCTGATGCATCGCCAGTTATATCTTGCCCTCTCTGTCTTACACGGGGGGGGGGGCGGCTTTTTTCGCTATGCGGCCCGATTCTATACCTCTACGGAGGTAGTCACATGGTACGCTCGTGCCACGAGTACGAAGCCTCTCCCAAATCAATATCACTCGTATAAAAAAGAGAGATAAAAAAAACGAAGAAGGGATAAAAAAAGGGGAATAGGTAAAATAACGTACCTGTAATCGTTCGTAACCCCGATGGCCCCGTCCAAAAACTTATTGCCCTGTCTCCTCTCATCGAGGGTCACCTCTCTGCTTCATACTTCAAAGTGACGTCGCACATCGAGCGGCTCATATCCTCAATTTGCAAATTAATTCACAATTATTTTCGCTCAATCAGGCTGTGGTGGAGATTGTTTTCACGATGATTCGGGGTTTATGGGTTCAAGTCACTGATGAAATTTATGAGATTTAATTCCCCGGATTGGGGAAGGTTAGTCACAAAACTACTTCATCTTTTTTCTCTCCCTCCGACCCTCCCGAGCC
>NW_021680479.1:344242-348219 GCF_001412515.2 Diachasma alloeum
TAACGCCACCCCGTTCTCATGGCCCCCTCCCACGAGGCAAAAGGATCAAGGAAGGTTGCTCACCAATGTTTCCCGCCAGTTTCCCTCGGACAACTTCCAACACACTCACTCCTATCTCGGTAAAACAGTGTAAAACGCACGCTGCCACACTGTGCGCGCACGTTCAAGTACGTGCACGAATCATTCTCATCACCACTCGTGCCAATACACTGATAGATTCTCCCCCACACGCACGAGTAGCTACGTCAAGCACATCAGAGAGCATTCTCTCTCGCTTGTCGTCGCACAGTGTGTCATGAGGTTTTCTCACTCGGCTCTCGGCTTATCCGTCCATCTCGCTCTCGCATCAAGGCCCCTGAGATCACTGAGAATATACTGTTGTATAGCAAGCCCAGTGTATACACATTGCGTGAATGGCGCTGTTTTGCTGCGACCTTGCGGCAAGGTGGATATGGCTTTTTATTTTTTTTTTTCGATGACTCTATCACCCTCTTGCACACGAGGGGGGAGGATGCACCTTCCGATATTCAATTTCGCTCGGGTTGTTACTGCATTCTGATGGATCTCTTTGATGTGTCGATGCAGTGGGGGAAGGATTAGTTATTGGTAATAAGGGGATTTGGTTGGGGACTGGGGCCTGTTCGGCCTCAACAAATGGTCATTCGGTGATGGGAACAAAGGCATGTTTGAGGACTCGGTGCGACTCGGCTTTCACCTTTCGAATGAACCATTCGTTAATTATTAACGAATAGAGCTGAGTGTGACCGTGTAAATATTCGTTAATAGTTGATGAATCTTGTTTGGAGTAAATGAATTATTCTATCAGTGCGCGCTGATAGACAGGATTAGCTATTGTTAACAAATGGATTTAGTTGGAGGCTAGGGTCTATTTGGTCTCGCCAAATGTTCATTCGTTAATAGTTACAAATGCACATTTCAGGAGCCTTGTGCGAGTCGACTTTCATCTTTCAAAGGAACCATTCGTTAACTATTAACGAATGTTTATTTGGTCATATTCAACTCGATCATTCGTTAATAGTTAACGTACCTCGTGGGGAATATTTTTGTTGAGTTACTTTGGGGGATTTTATTTTAGAGGGATTTTGCAATTCTTGAATTTTGGGGAATTTTTCGAAAATGTTTGTTTGAGTAATTACTATTACGTAATTAGGAAACTCCTACTTTTCAGCAGGGATAGTCAAATTTGTAATATTTTATTACGGTTAAATATTGTAGCATCAATTAGATAACACCACTCTTGAAATTTTTTGAGTACTTGAATATCATCAATTCAAATATTCAAATTTTCAACTATTTTCGCCAACTCGACTTTCACCTTTCAAAGGAACCATTCGTTAACTATAACGAATGTTTATTTGGTCATATTCAACTCGATCATTCGTTAATAGTTAACGAATCTCGTTCGAAATAAATGAATCATTCTATCAGTGGGGAATATTTTTGAGTTACTTTGGGGGATTTTAATTTTCGGGTTCTTTCGGGGAATTTTGTTTGTTTGATTAATTAGTATTACGTAAACGGTTTCACGTGGGGGTGGATTCGTGGACGCAAGCATCAATTAACCCCTGACATGCACACCTTTTTTTAACCGCTTTACTTGCACATTCGGGTCGATTCAATTTTTCGCAATTTTCTCTACTTGAATGAGAGGGGCCAAATCAAAGCCAAATATAGCCAATCAAAAGAATAGAATAGAATTTTTGTCAATTATTTCAGCTTCTATTTCTCTGAAGAAGTAGATTTTTTGTAAAATCGATGTTTCTGTCCACGAGTATGTGAAGTTTAAAAATGTAAAATTTTCGCACACCATGCGGAAAAAAATTGCTTTATGCACACTAAACCATTTTGAAAAGTGTTCTTTTCACACAGCTATCACAAAAAAATGGTTCTTGCCTCGTGGGAGGTGTGCAGCGCTCGCCAAAGGCGAGTTTTCCCACGAGTGTTGACCCCTATTTTTCATCACAATGAGTGGAAAGTGGGATTTTACGTACGCAGAGGGTGCGAAAAATTTTGCTTTACGCACAAGTGACGAAAAAGTGTTCTTTGACCCTCCCAAGGGTCAAAGAATACTTTTCCCACGAGTGTCGAACCCTATTTTTAATCGAGAAGAGCGCCCGAAAAATTTCACTTTACGCACAAGTGACGAAAAAGTATTATTTGACCCGTGAGAGGTGTGTAGCGCTCGCCGAAGGCGAGTGCTAGCCCTCCAAGGGTCAAAGAATAATTTTCCCACGAGTGTCGGGCCCTATTTTTAATCGACAAGAGCGTCCGAAAAAATTCACTTTACGCACAAGTGACGAAAAAGTGTTATTTGACCCGTGGGAGGTGTGTAGCGCTCGCCAAAGGCGAGTGCTACCCTCCCAAGGGTCAAAGAATACATTTCCCACGAGTGTCGAGCCCTATTTTTCATAGAGAAGAGCGTGCGAAAAATTTCACTTTTCGCACAAGTAACGAAAAAGTGTTATTTGACCCGTGGGAGGTGTGTAGCGCTCGCCAAAGGCGAGTGCTACCCTCCCAATGGTCAAAGAATACATTTCCCACGAGTGTCGAACCCTATTTTTCATCACAATGAGTGAAAAGTGGAATTTTGCGGAGCGTGCGGAAAAATTTCACTTTACGCACAAGTCATGAAAAACTTTTTTTTTGCAATTGTTGATTTTTTAAAGTTTTCTTATACACGTTCCTTTAATTAATTACCATTACGTCAATTGCTGTACATAGTGGTGCATTCGTGGTATGAAAACATCAATTAAATGTCATTTCAAAGGTTTTTTTACCTCCTTTAATGATTCAATAATTGAAATCCCATTAATTCCCGGATTAATCACCATTACAACAATTGTTCCATACCGAAATAAACCCCGACATTATGTTTAGTCGTATAAAAGGCGCCAATAACCTTGACGAGTTATTGGCGAATGAACTTGGGGGAACGCAGCGGCGAAGTGTCGCCTAGACCTCGGCCAACAAGAAAAAGAGGGGGAGTAAAATCCAACTGAGGTCGTGAGCAAAGTGAGAGGCTCAACTGGCCGTTTCTACGGTGTTATAGTGCCGCTATACCCCAACCGTTGATGCGATACAACGATGAGTTTTCAACCTCTACCACTGCCCTGAATTACAAACTTCTCTCCTGCACTTTATATCATTTGAAAAAGGAAAAATTAACTTTATGAATTTTCATTTACCACAGCATCAGCATCAGTATTAGATCCATCAAATCTTCAACCCTTCCGATCACTTCCAATAGCTCTCAAAAAAAAAATTTATACTCAACTTAAACTTATATTTATGAATTTAATTCGCCATATCATCAGCATCAATATCAGATCTACCAATCTTCAACCTTTTCGATCACTTCCAATAGCTATTAAAAAAAAATAAAAAATTATACCCAAAAATTCAAGACAACCTCTTGCAAATAGCTTACTGTTTTGTCTTCCTCTTTTATACCAGTTATATTTTGTGGAAAATGTTGCATAGCGCAACTGCAAGTGGTGAATTCCAAACTTCTGTCCTCTACCTATCATTTTGTCAAAGGAAAATTTAACTTTATGAATTTCATTCATCATATCATCAGCATCCCTACCAGCTCCACCAAATCTCCAACCCTTCCGATCACTTCCGAAAATCGTTCCAAAAAAAAAAAAAAAAAAATTATACCCAAAAATTCAAGACAACCTCTTGCAAATCGCTCCCAGTTTTTTCTTCTCCTTTTATACCAGTTATTTTTTGTAGAAAATTTTTCACAGCGCAGCTGCAAGTGCTGGGCACTGATAGGATGGACGCCTGCAACCCGGGGTGTAATGGCCTAAACCTAAAATCGATACACTAGCGAAGAAAAACGTCGGCGGATGCCCCGGGAGATAAATGGCCGCTCATTGGAAACCCTTCTGCCTCACCCCCCCTCACTCTTTTTCTCCACCGTCAACCCCCCCTCCACCCCCGCCCCACCTCTT
>NW_021680479.1:348316-349973 GCF_001412515.2 Diachasma alloeum
CCCGCCTCTTCTCTATCCCACCCCCTCCCCCCGAACCTTTATCCAGACCTGCCTGGACTATGCGCTCGAGTCCCGTCCGCGGCTTTACATTTTTTTCTTCTCTCTTTTTTTTTTATTTCTACCTCCCAATTTTTTTGCTCTACCTCGCCTCTCACTCCGCGTCTCCCAATGGTCCACCATCTTTTTTTTTCGCGTTCAATTCGCTGGACCGGGCAACTGGTTCGTCGAACGGCGACGCCTGGAAAAGTAACATGAGAGAGAGGTAGAAAAAATAAATGAGAAATGGAAAATAGGGGTTTTGGGGATGAAAGTTGCGGGGGTGGATTTGTTATTCTATTGAGATGCGATCGTTGAGGTACTTTTGAGGAGTTCGAAGGACTGTTGTACTTTGAATTCGGTGTTTTCGGGACGAAAAATTAGCCTGTTTGAGGATATCCACGTACTTTGGAGCTTTTATTTGAGACCCATTTTTTTGGCTCTAAGTTTCTGGACATTGTACAATGATTTTATTATTTAAACTTTACTAGTAGATAATTTATAAACAATAAATTTTTCACGATAAAAATCATTTGTTCGGAATTGTAACAAATTTGTTAATATTCAGAATTTTACCAGAAGTCGATTTCAATTATTACAATTTCAATTATTTATTTATGAACAGCGGATGTTCAAAGAAATAATAATTCTGTGCAAAATGCATTTCTTATTTGATTCCAACAGTTATTGTTGCCTTCATCAATAGCATATGAGGGTAGAAAAACTCTATAATTGATGAGAATGTAATAAATTAAGATGATGATTGACGTTCGTATAATAATTAATTATGAGGTGGAATCATGGAATTTTGGACAGAATAAAAAACCACACTATCTCATGGTTGAATATCGCGACGTTTCGATTAAAATGTAATCTTCATCAGATTTTGGAGATTAATTGCAACACGGAAAAAATTATTTGGTGAATTTCAGCAACTAGTTGTTGGAATTCATCAACTAGTTGTTGAAATTCGCCAACTACTGGTTGAAATTCACCAACTAGTTGGTAATTCACTTTTTTCAACAACTAGTTGTTGAATTTCCGCAACTAATTGGTGAATGTCAACAACTAGTTGATGAAATTCAACTAATTGTTGAAATTCACCAAATAGTGGTTGAAATTCACCAACTAGTTGGTAATTCACTTTTTTCTACAACTAGTTGGTGAATTCTAACAACTAGTTGTTGAATTTCCACAACTAATTGGTGAATGTCAACAACTAGTTGGTGAATTTCAACAAACTAGTTGATGAAATTCAACTAGTTGTTGGAATTCATCAACTAGTTGTTGGAATTCATCAACTAGTTGTTGAAATTCATCAACTAGTGGTTGAAATTCACCAACTAGTTGGTAATTCACTTTTTTCAACAACTAGTTGGTGAATTCTAACAACTAGTTGTTGAATTTCCACAACTAATTGGTGAATGTCAACAACTAGTTGGTGAATTTCAACAGCTAATTGGTCAATTTCAACAAACTAGCTGATGACATTCAACTAGTTGTTGAAATTCATCAACTAGTGGTTGAAATTCACCAACTAGTTGTTGAAATTCATCAACTAGTGGTTGAAATTCACCAACTAGTTGGTAATTCACTTTTTTCAACAACTAGTTGGTGAATT
>NW_021680479.1:349989-351622 GCF_001412515.2 Diachasma alloeum
ACAACTAGTTGGTGAATTCTAACAACTAGTCGTTGAATTTCCACAACTAATTGGTGAATGTCAACAACTAGTTGGTGAATTTCAACAGCTAATTGGTGAATTTCAACAAACTAGTTGATGATATTTAACAATTAGTTGTTGAAATTCACCAAATAATTTCCTCCGTGAAACATTCATCAATTTAAAAATGTCAGCATAACCAAAAATTACATAGCGTCACTTGAAAAAACTAACAATAATTGAAACTGTTCAAAAAACTTTGAAGACCATGTCTAAAAGAATTCGTTAACATCGATAGTAAAATAAATAAATCAATTAGAATTTTTTCTCGAAATCCATTGGGACTAACTTTTGGGGGATACTGTCTTGAGATACACCTTAATTTCAGAATTTTATCTATTATATCGATGTCAGCATTCATTTGGGATTTAAATATAACCGCATTCATGAATTTTATCGCGAGTAAGTTTCGTCTTGCATTGTATTACAGAGAGCGAGGAAAGAGATGTACGAAGTTGAAACAAGAAGTTGTCTTTTCTATATTTATCCCCCCGAATGCAATATTTGGCCGGAGTCGGCAAGTCCCGAAGAGAAATGACACACGCCGGGGATGCACAGAGCTGAAAAGGCTGGGATTTTCTCCCGTACGTGAATTTTCATGATGAAAATAAGAACTAAAGTATATCCAAACCCCACGTAAGTCGTTGAGTGTAGTGAGCAACATTGAATACATAACATTGAAAATTCAGATAACATTGTGACTGAAATTTCAAGAAATTTCCAACAGTCTAGTATTAAATAAATTGTATAAAGTATTTAAAGACTTCCTCATGTTCAATAAATTCACCTAAACATTTTTTTCAGGCAATAACTTCTCTGAATTTTGATTCCATTGAAAATTGAATTGTATATGATATTCAATTTTCACGATGCGTTTTGAAATTTAATGAACGTTTTCATTTGAAATTTAATTTAAACTCACACCATTGAAAATTCAGACAACATTGTGACGGAAATGTCAAGAATTTCCTAACAGTCTAGTATTAAATAAATTGTATAAAGTATTTAAAGACTTCCTCATGTTCAATAAATTCACCTAAACATTTTTTTCAGACAATAACTTCTCTGAATTTTGAATCCATTGAAAATTGAATTGTATATGATATTCAATTTTCACGATGAGTTTTGAAATTTAGTGAACGTTTTCATTTGAAATTTAATTTAAACTCACACCATTGAAAATTCAGACAACATTGTGACTGAAATTTCAGGAAATTTCTGACAGTATAGCACTGAATAAATAGTATAAAGTATTCAAAGACTTCCTCACGTTCAACAAATTCACCTAAACATTTTTCTCAGCAATCTTTATGTTGCAATCAGCCTAGAAAAATGTTCAACAGCGAAGGATTTTTCAATTACCGCGTACGAAAGTCCTGACGAAGCGAAGAAATGTTCATTCCAGATATTCCCATCGACGTATTAGTGTTTGAAAATCTGGTCTGAGTCGTTCTGTATCTATTCACAATGCGAGTCGTATGGCTTATGTATTTATGTATACATACACGCAACATGAAGAGCACTGGGCGGGGGGGGGGGGGGGTTGGTGGGGGGATAACGGGGAGAAGGAATA
>NW_021680479.1:351889-354212 GCF_001412515.2 Diachasma alloeum
GGGGGAGGGGGTTGGTAGGGGGTTAAGGGGGAGAAGGAATACGACTGAGACATGGAGCTCGTTGCGGACAGGCGTGGTTCCTTGCCCTCTGTCGCGACGTATTTATATCTAACGAGCAGCACAGCGCGAACGAATGTGCATCGCACGCGGACTCGTTTGCCGGACCGTTCCCTCTTGCATCCCGCAGATCTGTGCCCGCCACATTTCCAGACCCTCTGCTCTTCATATACCGAGGTTTTCGCATCGCTGAACATGCTGAATTCTTTCATATATATGTACCCGCGTTTTTTTTTGCCTCTCGTTTTTCTTTTTATTTTTATTTTCACACATCTCTGGCGGTAATTCCTACGGCTGGAGAATTTTCAACTGGAGAAATTCGGTGGGAATAGCAAAAAGCTTTGATAATGTTTCTGCATTTTTTTTTATGGCGAATAAGTCGAGAATGACGGAGGGAAAGTTGCCGATTTGTCTTTTAATTTTTGAGACTTTTTTTCGAGCTTCAAAATGAGCTTTGACTTTTCCAAAACGAATCGTTTCGTTGGGATTTGCTATTCCTTTGTATTTTTATTTTTATTTTCATACATCTCCGGTGGTAATTCCTACGGCTGGAGAATTTTCAACTGGAGAAATTGGACGGGAATGACAAGAAAGCTTTGATGATCTTTCCATTCAATTTTTTAAAATTGTGAATAATTTGTGAAAGGCTGAGGGAAAGTTGCCGATTTTTTTTCACTTTCAAGATTTTTTTTCAAGCTTTAAGGACATCCAAGTACTCTGGCTTTTTTTTCTCCAGTGAAATGCATTTGTACTCGAACATCAGAGCTTTCATTCGAGCCCCATTTGCCCCTAACTTTCCGGACATTTTACAATGATTTTATTATTCATTCATTCTATTATTCATCGCAGGTCCGAATTTGAATGCCGATATTGAACGGTTAGAAAATATTTTAGAAATTTGAAAAAAATTAGAAAGCTCACTTTTGGAGGAAGATTGATGAAATAATTTAAAAATTGCAATTTTTAAAAATTACGAGCATTTTCTATAAATGATTCAGAAACAATCAATTCTCCCACAAAATCATGAAAATCATTTGTTCGTGCCTTAAAATATGAGGTTTCCGAAAGTTTAAACGATTTTAATTATTTATTTATAAACCCCAAATGCCAGAAGAATCATAATTCAAAATTGATGATTCAAAATGTTCAAATCTATAATGGTGTCTGTACCAAACTGTGAAAGATACTTGAATATTCTTAAAGTAGAATATACATAACTTAAATTTTGGAGATGAAAATCTGAAATAAATTCTAAATGGAAGTTAATATAAATAAAAAGTTCTGGTTGAATTCGTGCTGAATTGTCACTCTAGTATTATTAATAATAATTACTTCAGAAGTGGCACAACAACAAAAAGTCTTATAAGAAAATGAATTTTTCTATATTAGAAAGAGGGTTAAAATGTTGAAAAAAACATTTTTTCAATTTTTTTTAAATAAAAATTTTACGCATAAAACAAAAATTATCGTCAGTGTCAAACTTCTGTGATGAATAATTTATGTTCCTGGGCGCCCCGACTGCACAGGCTGCCCTACTCAAACGATCAAGTATTGTTAAAAAAAAAATGATAAATTAATCTTCAACTCTCGTCAAAAGATGAAAAATAAACTGCCGAATAATTTTTTTTCGGCTATTTTAAATTCATTTTCCCTCACTACGCCCACCGACTCAAGTGCAGTTCCCATACACAACTTCAAAATGAGCTTTGACTCAACCAAACATCGTCCCCCCCCCGGTGACATTACCGATTCAAGAATCTACTTTTTACGATAATTCGATTACATTAATAAACCCATTGTGCCTTCGTCAACCAATGCCGGGTAAACGCACTGCTGATGTGACCCAATTACTCGATTTATCATTCAAGTAATTATCGAAGGGGCGAAGGGTGATAACCGGTTGATACAAAGAAACCGTCTGATGAAGCCGTTCAAACCCCTCTGTTGATTCAATTTTAATTCCCACCTTTTCCCACGATCACTTTTCGTTTTTTATCTTTTTTTTTCGGGACAAACGTCGAACCAGAGGCGCGCGGGGGTGACCGCCGATGCTCATTGCTCGACCAGCCGTATTTGAAACCGAAGCGCGTGTAAATGACGATGAACGGATGGCACGATGCGCACTTGCGCGTGCTCGATCTCACTTTTCACATCATCCACCCTCAGCACACATCACCAGGTGTGTTATAAAACGCCAACGCTAAATCCCCGCTAGTCTCACCCCCTCGCCTCAACCCTCCCCCCCCCCCCCCCCCCCCCCCCCCCC
>NW_021680479.1:354297-359474 GCF_001412515.2 Diachasma alloeum
CCGCTCCCCCGAACCCCCTCCACCCCCCGCATCACTCCTCTGCGCCTGCGAAAATATCAAAAATGACACTTGTTGCGCGAGGTTAAAGTGGATCGAGTGATGACGGTGCGGTGACCTGATCCTCTGTCTCACTCCCTCACTATTTTCCACTCGTCTCCTCTCTGTTCGCTCTGATGTGTGGTTGGAAATTTCATTTTTCGATCAGTCAAACATTGCCTTTTGACTCTCACCCCCTTCCCCCCGCTCCCTCCTCCCCCTCTCCCATCCATCAGTGAATCACTGAAAAAAAATCATTCCCATTGATGAACCCGGTTTTTAAAATCAAAATACTCCATAAACGATTCAATACTCATGTTTTGTACGATGAATAATTGCCGGAATGAAATCTGTTAAATCGGATGTTGAAATCGTATCAATTTTACGGGCATGTGAAGCGAGTAAAAAGAATAATCATAAAATACTGTTACGAGTTTTTTTTTTTTGTTAATCGTCAGAATCAAAAGCTGTTACTCTCGGGCATTTAACCAAAGCATGAAAAACATTATTATTATTATTATTATTATTATTATTATTATTATTATTATTATTATTATTATTATTATTATTTATTGGGCCGTCAGAAAACATTTTGAAAATCTAAAGAAAAAAATTAGAAAGGTTAATTTTGGAGAAAGATTGATAAAATAATTGAACAATTGCAATTTTTAATTATTAAGAGCATTTTATATAAATAATTTGTGCACAATTAATTTGCCTCGATAACAATCATTTGTTCAAAATTGTCACAAATTTATTCGTATGATTTTTTTCAAAATTTTCTCACGTAATTTAATTGACAAATTTGATGATTGAAAATGGTTGAATCTATTGTAAAAAATACTTGGATATTCTTAAGGGCAAACGATTGTTGTAAAGAAAAATTCATTCAACATTTACTGACTATTAATTACAGACCGAGAAGACCACAGTTATTCAATATTTTCATCACAATTTCACTAAAATTATGTACTATTATTTTTTTTTTATTTAAATTCGCATCGACAACGAGGTCCTTAGCGACTTTATAAGAATTGGTACATATATTTTACATTGTATCTTAGTTTTTTTTTTTTTTTATATGAGATGGTCATTTTTTTTAAGAGTTTCATAATTTTATTTACATTCTTGTTGTCAGTAATATTATTATTTGTGTTTCTTTTTGGTTTTTTATTTTTCTTTCAGTATAGTTGTTTTCATGTACACGTTTATCTTTTAAATCTGTTAATTGTCGCGTCAAGCGAAATTGTGCTCATCAGATTAAAATTCCCTGAGAAAGCTCACAAGCCGAAAAATCACGAATCCAAATACAAAATCCAGGGTCAAAGTTTCTGTAAATCTCGCTGCGAATGATCACGCGAGTGTTCCTATTCTAAAAAGAACATACACTTAAAGTCGATAGCTATCGATATCTCGCAAGTCTGTCACGCTTATTCCTCATTGGCTCCAGTCGTCTGAGGCGGCAAATTTAATTCATGATTAATTTAATTTTGAGATTTTTAATTATGATCGTTACAATTACAGCGCGCTGTAGCGCGCATTCGGCCTTGTCCTATTCTAAAAAGAACATTCACTTAAAGTCGATAACTATCGATATCTCGCAAGTCTGTCACGCTTATTCCTCATTGGCTCCAGTCGTCTGAGGCGGCAAATTTAATTCATGATTAATTTAATTTGGATTTTCAATTATGATTGTTACAATTACGGCCTCGTCTACTAAAAAGACGAGTATCCATATATCTCCAGAATACTTTGAAATGCAACTTTTAATTCGCCCGATGCCTCCAAACCCCCCAAAACACATGTGCGAAAAATAATGGTGTAAAAAAAAGCTCGTGTAATTCGGTCGATGCGCGTCGCGTTTTCGCGCTCTCGGTCTCTCGCGAAGGTTCGTCGCCCTGGTACGATTCATCCCACTCTCACCGTCACAAGTATATGGGTACCAACCCCCGCGTACCCAGCCCAGTCTGCGATTACTCCGTCCTCTTTCTCCCCAACCGAAAAAAGAGAAGGAGAAAAAAGCCCGAAGACGCAGAGAAGAAGAAGAAGAAGAAGAAGAAGAAGAAGAAGAAGAAGAAGAAGAAGAAGAAGAAGAAGAAGAAGAAGAAGAAGAAGAAGAAGAGGAAGAAGAAGAAGGAGAGGAGAGGAGAGAAGGACAAAGTGGAGTTTCGCCCTGGTTCGTGCCAAGCCAACATACACCACCGAGCCACCCCCAATCCCCGCCTAAAACCCCGTCGTCTACGTCGTTTCATAGCCCTCACCCGACGCCGTCTCCTATATACAGCGCCACTTCCCATTCTCTCCCTCCCCTGACGTTCTCTTTCGCTGTATTCTTGGCGTTTCGCGCGCTCGCAAGGTCAACAAACTTCGGTACGATAAAAAAAGGGATTGAAGGAAAACAAAAAAAAATTGTAGCAAATGAAATAGCGGAAACATTGGGAATGGCGGGAGATCGATGGCGATACACTACATTTTTTCAAAATTTTCGTTGTATTTTAGTTTGACGGAAATGTGAGGGAATATTTGAGGCTGAAAATTCAAAATTTTCTGGAAACATCAATAGAACATTCTCGTAATTTATCCAACTGTTTCTGTTTATCATTCAACGCTGAAACCAAACGCGGCAGTCGAAGGCCCATGATAGCAACTGGGAAATTGCTTTCGTCACAACAGAGTCAATAGATTTTTGCTAATGAATTAGTCATTTTCTTCAGGATGAAATTGCGTCTTCGTTGGCAGCTAATATTGTTCCAACATTGCGCCAATTTTTGCGGCCAACATTGTGCCAACATTGCCCCAACGTTAACAGCCAACATTATCCCAACCAGCCAATATTGTCTTAGCATTGTCTCAATGTTAGCCGCCAACATTGTCTTAGCATTGCCTCAATGTTGGCAGCCAACATTGTCCCAACATTGCCACAAGGTTGGTAGTCAACATTGTCCCAACATTGCCTCAAGGTTAACAGCCAACATTGCCTCAATGTTGGCAGCCAACTTTGGCCCAACATTGACTCAACAACATTGTCCCAACGCTGACGCTAACATTGCCCCAACATTGCCCCATCGTTAAAATTGTTCATCTTTCCCTGAATATTGGTTTCAAAATGATTTTTCTCACGACAGATGATGCAATCAATCTCATCATCGAGCCCGGTCAAAATGGGATTAGAAAGAATATTTTAAATCACAATTGGATTCATTTAAACAATTATTTTTCCAGTCATCGCCTACCATTTCAGTTATGGTCTAAAAATAGCATATTCGAACTCCCAACGCCGAAATTATTCATCTCGACACAAAAAATTATGAATTTCGCATATGACGAATGTAATACCTCCATTTGAAAGCAAAAATAATTAAAAACATTTGAGATTGCATTTTCAATTAATAACCCCAAAACAACAAAAAATCGTTCTGCAACAATTTCCGAGTCATTACCACCGACTCATACCTCGAAGAGGAAAATTTCATTTAGAGCCAGCAGAATCGTTCAAGTTTTAGATTCGTTGGCATGCACGCTTCCCAGTCGCTTTTGTGGGTCATTCTAGTCCTCGGGAATGGTATGCCTAAAATTAAGAGCCCTCCCCAAACCCAAATCCCTCTCTCACACTCACGTATGTTTCAAGTGTATTTCCTCCGCACTAAAACCCCTTTACAAAAACCCTGTTCGGTTTTATCAAGTTTTTTATTCAAACAAAAACAGAACAATCAGTATTGACACTATGTACGTATATTAAAAACTAGTATTGAAGAAATTTTACGAATTACTTTGGTTATTTTTTCTCCAGTGAAATGTTTTTCTACTTTTGTAGCCAAACATCAGAGCTTTCATTTGAGCCTCATTTGAACCCAAGTTTCAGGACATTTCACAATGTATTTATTATTCAAACTTTCCAGATCTGAATTTAAATTTCGATATTGAACCGTGAGAGAAAATTTTTTTAATCTGAAAAAATTAGAAAGTTTACTTTTGGAGAAAGATTGATGAAATAATTGAACAAGTATTTTCTAAAAAACAGTTTCACCTCCAACGTTTGATGATGAAGGGCACTTGAAAGTTGACCAAAAAATTTTGAGAGAAGTAAAAAAGTATTTTATGATAATAAAATCAATCGTTTTGATAAATAATTATGTGATCTCGATTATTTTTTCAATTTCGGGTCATTGAATTTTCAGTGATTTCAATAACGTGNAGTAAAAAAGTATTTTATGATAATAAAATCAATCGTTTTGATAAATAATTATTTGATCTCGATTATTTTTTCAATTTCGGGTCATTGAGTTTTCAGTGATTTCAATTACGTGGAAATAATTGATTTCAGTCGAATAGAGTCAATGAAATCATGATGAGTCATGAAATCACTGGAGATCATGCTTGAAATCAATGAAATCGTGAATTCAATGCAGTCATTGAAATCACCGATGTCATCCGGTGAAATCGACTGCAGTCTGCAGTCATGGTGTCACTCGATCTTGGAGTTATTGCCCCTCGNGAAATCAATGAAATCGTGAATTCAATGCAGTCATTGAAATCACCGATGTCATCCGGTGAAATCGACTGCAGTCTGCAGTCATGGTGTCACTCGATCTTGGAGTTATTGCCCCTCGCCACACACTGATAGAATGATTCATTTATTCCAAACGAGATTCGTTAACTATTAACAAATGGTAGAGTTGAATATGACCAAATGAATATTCGTTAATAGTAAACGAATGGTTCACTTGAATGGCGAAAGTCAAGTCAAACAAGGCTCCTCAAATATACATTCGTTAACTATTAACGAATTCTCTTAGAATTCTTTAATGCCTAAAGGAGGTTAGGCGGTGTTTGAGGTGAATTTGAGAGTGAATTTCTGTGGTTCCCGGTAGCTTAGTCGGTAAGAGTGCCCGGCGCGTATCTGGGAGACCCGGGTTCGATTCCCGGCTGGGTGAAGATTTGGTGGGACCGAATAGCCCCTAACCTCCAACCAAAATCCATTGGTTAACAATAACTAATCCGTTCTATCACTTCCCTTCCCAAACCCGCCGCCTACCCCCGCGCTTTCCTCTGGACAATCCCCGCGACATGTCACTCCCTCAATTTCCCCATCAATTTCTTTATTTCTAATTCACCCGCGACTGATACGGTTTCGTCTCCCG
>NW_021680479.1:359511-362279 GCF_001412515.2 Diachasma alloeum
GGGGGGGGGTGGGGGGTGAGCTCACCAGAGATTGAAAAGCTCACGACTGGGCCCACGGGTAACTGGTCCCTGACACGAAATCCTAGCATCACGCGATTTGCGCGAGCACATCCATCCAAACGATGCATTTCTCTGAATAAATTAATGTGCGAGGCGATCAGCCCTGAAAAAAAAAATTACAGGGGAGCGAAAAAAGACGATTAATTTGACGCCTTTGTGCTTGACCAGTTATTGCTCTCGTCGTTCCTGCGGGAGTAGTCCCCCCCCCCAGCCCACCGCCGGCTCATTCCATCAGCCTTGACCACGGACACACAAAGAGGAAAGGGGCTTCGGTTATAGATAGAAAGAGAAAGAGGAAAGAGTGTTAGGCTAGCCGGGGAGTAGCAAAAAGCTGCGCGGATGATCGTTGAAGCGACGCGCTATTGGACCCAAGGCAATTGACTCTCGTGGAAAAGAAAACAGGGAATGGCACCAGTGGCTCCGTTATATCGTTCTCGCAAAAACCGAAAAATAGAGGATGGGAATAAAAAAAAAACAACAGGAGACCGATGAGGTAGAGAAAGCGAAATAGTAAAAAAAAAAGGGAAGAAAATAAATGGAAAAATTCGTGAAAAGACCGGTAGAAAAGCAAGAAAACAAAGATAGCGGGTTGCTGAGTTTTTCAAACAACTGTGGAAAAATAAAAAGGAAATTGAATGAAAACAAAAAGTTATTTTTATTGCGGTTTGATGGGTACTGAGAGAGGTTGGATAATTAAAATTGGTATGGAAGGTTTTTCCTTGGGAGATGGGGTGTGTATTACTCGGGTTCTTCGTGCACATAATTGGCGAGGTGTATGGGCGTGGAGTACTGTTGGGTCCAATGTGAGATGCAACTGGCACGCATGGAGGTGCAGGTAAATATCTTCAATCGATTGGGGGAGAATGATTTTCATTATTGAGTGGATTAATTAGTGGTGGAGTGATGGGGGAATTGATTCACTTGGTTATTGGGGGCTTCAACATGCGAGGACAATTACTGATGAAAGGTGAACTGTTTTGCCCCGATAGATTGGATTCTATGTATTTTTGAATTTGTGATAGACTTCTAGGGGTTTTTAAAGGGCCAGGAGAATGAGGATGGTGAGGGATCGTGCGAAGGGCATATGGAGGTTCTATGAGGGCCTTATGGGGGTCATGCGGAGGTCATAAAGGTCCTCAATATTTCGAATATAAAAAATTAAATATTTCCAATTCGTTGGGGAGAATCATTTTCATTACTGAAGGGATTAGTTATTATTAAGGTGATCTGGAGGTCCTATGAAGGTTATATGGGCCTAATGAAGGGCTTATAAAGGTCATGTGGAGGTCATAAAGGTCTTCAATATTTCGAATATATAAAATTAAATATTTCCAATTCGTTGGGGAGAATCATTTTCATTATTGAAGGGATTAGTTGTTATTAAGGTCATGTGGAGGTCCTATAAAGGTTATATAGGGCCTAATGAAGGGCTTATAAAGGTCATGTGGAGGTCATAAGGGTCCTCAATATTTCGAATATAAAAAATTAAATATTTCCAATTCGTTGGGGAGAATCATTTTCATTATTGAAGGGATTAGTTATTATTAAGGTTATGTGGAGGTCCTATGAACGTTATATAGGGCCTAATGAAGGGCTTATAAAGGTCATGTGGAGGTCATAAAGGTCCTCAATATTTCGAATATATAAAATTAAATATTTCCAATTCGCTGGGGAGAATCATTTTTATTATTGAAGGGATTAGTTATTATTAAGGTCATGTGGAGGTCCTATGAAGGTTATATAGGGCTTAATGAAGGGCTTATAAAGGTCATGTGGAGGTCATAAAGGTCCTCAATATTTCGAATATAAAAAATTGAATATTTCCAATTGGTTGGGAAGAATAATGTTTATTATTGAAGAGATTAATTATTGTAAACGTCATATGGAGGTCTTGTGGGGTCTTGTGAAGGTCAGAAAGGTCTTAAATATCTCCTCAATCTCCAGTCGATTGAGGGAAATGACTTCTCCCTGTTATGAAATTCGTAATCACCTTCTGATGATTTGAAAAAGGTCAGAAGAATGGTGAGGGTGAGGAACGCTGTGAGGGCATGTGAAGGTCATAGAAAGGCCTTAAGAAGGTCATATGAATGATGGGAGCCTCCTCCATATGAACGGAGGTCATATGAAGGTCGTAAAGGTTCGCAAACCTATTGAGACAATAAAAATGAATAAAGAATCCGTTTACATTCCAAGAAAAAACTCGAAGTTGCGTCATGTGAAGGTCATAGAAAGGTCTTAAGGGGGTCATATGAATGGAAGGAGCTTCTTCCATACGAATGGAGGTCATGTGAAGGTTGTAAAGGTTCGCAAACATACTGAGACAATAAAAAGAGTAAACAATCCGTTTACACTAAAAAAAAATGAAGTTTCGTAAATTCTAACCAGAATGTCCTGGTCTTTTCACAATTTCTTGCAATTCCAATAGTCATTGAACTGTGATACTGGGCGTTATTTTCCGTTAAACTGGTTTTAATACTCAACCACGTCTAGTTACACGTTATAACCTGTAGTTCGATTACGAGACACTTCCTACGGGCAAAACTATAATATTGAGAGCGGAAAAGAGCCATCTAACTGAGATTACGAGATTTTCAGGAACTCAGGAGAGACTCAGCAAACCTCCTGATGTATTTCATCCGCCCTCATCCGATCGATTATTTCTCCCAGTTTTGTTCTTCCTTTTTCAGCAATTGCTACCTCCACTCGTG
>NW_021680479.1:362309-367623 GCF_001412515.2 Diachasma alloeum
CCCCCCCTTCCCCTCTCACTTGTATCTCCTGAATGGACTCCATTAGAATCCTCCTTGATCTGGGTGTAGGCAAGATGCAGTGAGGGCGCTGAAAAAAATGTTGCAGATAATTTTTTGTAGTGAAGAAACTGAGAAGAACCGGTTAGACTTGGCACTCTCAACTTGTACCCTATCCCTCCTGGCCAATGAGCGACTCCACCCGTATACCAACGAGTTGAAAACGCAGTCTAACGGAAGCCCAGGCCCGTGAACATCTCAAGCCACTGCTCCTGCATTCTCAACAAATTTTTATTTTTATCATTGACTTTTTTTTCCTAATTGCTACATTGAAAATTTTTCCTCACCTTTTTTTCTATCATGCTAATGTTGATCTAGGCGTTGGGGGCTCGGTCGTTCATTGGCACGGCATTCCCCCGCGGATAAATCCGATAAAAACGACAAAGCCGTTAGATTTAGGAGCGCCAGAGCAAAACTCGGAAGTACATCGACTCACTTTTACCCATCCACTGCTTCTCGCTTGTTTTCATCTCACCCAGATTATTTTTCATGACATTTTTCCTCGTGTTCAGGGGGGGAGGGGGGGGGGAGAGGCTGGGGTGCGGCTCTANGGGGGGGGGGGGGGGGAGAGGCTGGGGTGCGGCTCTACGCTTGATTATTAATCGCGGAGATAAATCTATCAACGAGGCACGATCTGATGAGTCGAATCCATCAGATATTCCGGAGGCCGGGGTTTTTTTTTGTTCAATTGGAGTTTTTTTTTTTTTCAATTGAACGTTTGTGAAAGTCGGAGGCTTCATATGCAACTGGAAAGCTGGATAAGTCATATTACTTCGGTTATGATGAGTGGCAATCTCGGGTTAGATGTATGGATTGGATATTGAGAGAGACTGTTTGCTGAATGGGGACCGAATGATGGGATTGCATTTTGCAAGCTGTTTCACGCGAAATTACAAAAAGAGGACCCATTTTTCCGCGATATGATTTTTTACGGAATTTTTGAAGGTTGTGGGGCAATATGAGTCGTATTTTTCATTTGTCCAACTAGATAATTTCGTTGGCTCAAAATAATAGAAAAAAAAATTAATGAAAGAAATAATTCTGAAGTTTTTTCTTTTTTTTCAGGGAGAGAGACAATTTTGTGAAGTAATATCGAACGACAAAAATTGAATTTTTCTAGTTTTTTCACTCGAAATAAAAAAAAAGACGACCCATTTTGCCTCAAAATCGTTTGATACATTTTCGGAAGTAGCGGAGCAATATGGGTCGTTTTTTTATTTTTCCCAACAGAAAATTTCCTATAAATTTTCAAAATAATCGGAAAAAAAAAATTTTAATGAAAAAAAGTTGTCCGGTTCTTCCATATTTTATTGTATTTTCAGAAGTGATCGGGCAAAATGGGTTTAATAAGGGCCATGAGAGTTATAATGAGGGTCACAAGGGTCAGAATAAAAGTCACAAGGGCATTGGCGAGCAGAGCGAGTCACAAGGGTCAGAAGGGTTCTAATCAGGGTCACAAGGGTTATAATGAGGGTCACAAGGGTTAGAGTAAGGGTCATATAGGCGTTGGCGAGCAAAGCGAGTCACAAGGGTCAAAATAAGGATCACAAGGGTTTTAATGAGGGCCACGAGGGTTGTAATGAGGCTCACAAGGGGCAAAATAAGGGTCATACGGGTGTTGGCAAGCGGAGCGAGCCACAAGGATCAAAATAAGGGTCACAAGGGTTCTAACGAGGGCCACGAGGGTTATAATGAGGGTCACAAGGGTTAGAGTAAGGGTTATATAGGCATTGGCGAGCAGAATGATTCACAAAGGTCAAAATACGGGTCACAAGGGTTCTAATGAGGGCCACAAGGGGCAAAATAAGGGTAAGAAGGGTTCTAATAAGGGCCACGAGGGTTATAATGAGGGTCGCAAGGGTTAGAGTAAGGGTCATATGGGCGTTGGAAAGCGGATCGAGCCACAAGGGTCACAAGGGTTCTAATGAGGGTCACAAGGGTCCGAATAAGGGTCTAAATAACGGTCATGGGGATCAAAATAAGGGCCAGAATGGGGTTCATAGGGGGTTGGCGAGCGGAGCGAGCAGGGGGTATAGCCCTCTAGTAATAGAAAAAAAAAATTTTAAGGGCATAAAAAATACTGAAGTTTTTTATTTCTTTGAAAATGTGATGTTGATTCAGAGCGACATTTCCGAATCCATAATTACCGTCTAAAGTCAAAGTAGATATCCACTACTGGCAAAGGAGTGTCTCCCCCCTTGTGTGTGATGGTAGATAAGCCAAAGGGAGAAGAAGACGAAGGAGAGGATGAAATAAAACCTCGAGGAAGGGCGAGAGGTGCGAGGGGAGTGTCGAGACGGTCAAGAGCCGCGGGGGCATCTCGCGAGAGGAAAAGATATTCTGGGGAGCAGTGCAAGATGCAACAACTGTCCCCATCCGTCATCTAACGCTATATATACAGATATAATGCGCGGATGCAGGAGCCTCTCTCTCTCCGTGTGCCCTCGTTCATGGCCGGGAGTTAAACGAAATAGTAATTCTGGTATTTTCCCATTTCATATGGGGCTGTAATGACCGGAACTCCCCTCTCCCCGCTCTAATGACTTCAGATGCATGAAAATTTTAGTTGAGACACGTGCAGTTTTCACTCATCACTTAATACTTTTAGGTTTTTATGGGCCGAGAGGGATTTATGGAGTTGAATAGACAAAAGGAAATGTGAGGTTTTTGTTGAGGTGAAATGAACTTTGCTGTCCTCAATATCTCATGGCTGAATGATGCGATTTGGATGAGCCAAATTTTATTTTACAGGAGGGAAAAATATGTTCAAAATGAAAAAAAAATGCTGGAGTTTCACTCTGCCGATCTCGAGATAGTGAATAATGAAAACGGTTCATTTTGGTCTTGTCTTCGTTTATAATCAAACAAGTGGACAATTGCGTTTTTTAATAAATGGGTTCTCTTTTTTTAATTCTTATTTCACTAATATCTTCTTCTATTTTTTCAGGTCATAGTACTGTCATCAGTTGAAATGTCATCAATATTTTGCGTATTATTTCGTCCTGTCAAATCATTCTACATTCAGACCTTCTTAAGACTCGAATTTGTTTTCAGTCGGGGTTTAATCAAGGTTCAGTCAAGGTTTAATCAGTGTATAGCCGGGATTTAATCAGGGTTTATTCAGGATTTAGCCAGAGTTTAACCCAGGTTCTGTCAGAAATTAGTCGGGAGCATTAATCAATATGAATAAGTATTCAACATAATAGACTGGTACCTGAGTTTAATAGAGATAGAGATTTTGATATAAAAAGCTCATGACGGTATTGTGTAACTTGATAAGCAATGATGCTGTTCTCACCATTTTTCAACTTGTTTAAGAGGCCATTGAAATATACTTTTCAAACCCTGATTTAATTGCTATTACTGATGATTCTTTCAGTAATCATGAAACAACCGATTTTCTCTTTCAAATCGAATCAAGAGGGTATTGTTATCAATTTTTTGAGACATGACTAATTCCATTTTGATGACAATTTTTTGAGTGATCGTTGAAAAGTTGAATTTGGAAAAATATCCATTTTTTCGAATTTGTATGAAAAATCGAATTTTAATTGGTTTGAATGAATAGTTTATATTCATGAATAAATTCATGAAATGCAATTGTAATTGGAAACTTACATTTGAGCGAAACACAAACCTTCCATTCGGAAATAAAAATTAACTTTTTCTAATCACCAATATCTTCTAATCGAATGAAGCGATTTAGATGACTTAAACTTCATTTTATAGCCTGAAAAAATACCTTCAAAAAGAAAAAAAAATGCTTGAATTTCACTCTGACGATCTTGAGTTATCGAGTTATTCTCCATATTTCCTCCGCTTTTTTATTTTTGTCAAGTCAGGGTCAGGATATTTAGAAAGTAACAAACTTCATGACACCCATAAACCCTTCATAATGAGAGAAACAGGATGAATGCGAAGGCGACAAGCTGACGCCTGTTGATCCGCGATAGAATCCTTGACCCTTGGCAACAGCGGCCTTAAAAAAAATATAAAACCCGAAGCATCACAACCCTTTACACCTCCGGGTGACTACAAGTACGGGTTTCTCAATCAATACTCGGCGGACATCGATCAAACCCCAAGTGGATGTTTATTCCCATGAAAATTCACCGTTCAACTCATCCATCCAATCCCGATTAAAGATGATTTTTATTTGCACTCGGCATTTGTAAATATTTTGGATGAAACCGAGGAAAATAACGGCTGCATGGGAGACCCCCTGAATTTTTCTCGTTATCTCCGAAATCAAATGTTGGTTGTGAAAACCGTGCTATTCACTTATTCCATATTTTCTCTCAAATGAATTGAGGATAAAAAAAATCCTCTGAAACTCCGATTTGTTCAAGTTTTTTCCATCTCACAGTATTTTCAACGAAATATCCCATCATTTTTCTACAATCAATTTGTCTGCATTCGGAATCGAATCAAAAATTGAAAACAATTTCCGTTGGACACTCACAAAATGTTTATTTATTTGGCCATTTGTTTGTTTGTTTATTTATTCATTCATTTATTTGTTTTTTCATTCACTCGTTTAGTTATTTGGTCATTCATCCATTTATTTATTTATTTATTTATTGTGGATAGAATCAATCACATGCTCAAATTAAATACATTCATTTATACGTGCCAAATTGAAATGTTTAATTTAATCGGACAGGCACGATTGTTATTAAATAATTCATGTTGAAGTGCAAATTGAATGCCTTTGAAGACGCAATTTCTATCAGTGAAATTTCCGTATTAAGCATTATTTCTTTTTTTTCTAATTCACAGTTTAGAAACATTTTTTACCATTAACTTGTGACTTTATCACAAGTTAATGTGTAATTCACAGTTTTCTCACCCAAAAATTTGGGAGAAAACAGCTAATTATAATCAATTTGTTAATCGTAATAAACCCCAAATAAATGAGTTTTCTTTAAAAAAATCTACATTCCCCAACACCCATTTCCCAAAAACTAAAAACCCCTGAAACACCGATTTGTTCAATTTTTTTCCTGCACCCTCTGCATTCGATTATCGTGTCACAATTTTTTCCCCAACAACCCTCGCCTTTTTTCTCCAGTTTTTTCAACGAAAACGAAGAAGCGGGCAGTTGAATAGTGCACAGTGAGCGGAAAGAGGGAGAGAAGAATCAGCGAACGACGAGGAGAGGCGAGCCCGCCTCGGGCGAGTATTAGCATCGGGATGCACGGCTACACGAGAGCGAGAGCCCCCCTTTCCCTCGTCGCTCCCGGAACCCCCCCCCCCC
>NW_021680479.1:367663-368004 GCF_001412515.2 Diachasma alloeum
CCCCTCGCCCTCCCCTGCCCAGCGAAACGAAAAGAGAAGAGAAGAGAAGAGTTGGGGCGGGCACAGCTGCCTGGATACTCTCGGCGATCGCGAATAGAAAAATCTATGCAGGTGTGGTGGGTACCGCGCGCAGCCAAGGGAGGTAGCACTGCAGATAGAGCGAGACAGAGCGGTAAAAAGAGATCCTGGTTTTCGCTCAGGAGTGAAACAAAAAGAATATCCAGAGTAAAGGGTAAAAAATGGAGAAGAAAAATAAACGAGAGGAGAGGGTACACAACAGCAGCAGCAACTTGCGTAAAAAAGGCGAACGGCGGTGCGAGGGGGCGCGGAGCGAGGGGGGG
>NW_021680479.1:368106-372923 GCF_001412515.2 Diachasma alloeum
CCCCCCCCCCCCCCGATTTATGAAAACTGATGGTAAAAATGGGGATCGTTAATTCAGGATAACGACAGGGAACACGACGTGTTGGTGTCTGAGTGGAGGATGTTACTGACCACTTTCATAAATTTGCTATGGAGGTTAATTATAAACTCTCTCCGGGAGGGAAAAATCCGAAGCTTTTTGCCGTTCACATTTAGGAAGAAAGTTGGTGAGGGGTATTGGAGTGGATTTGTTGGGCTGGTTTTGGTTGTTTTTGGGAATGTCGAGTGACTTATTCTGTGCAGGAGAAAATTCGGGGGATAGTGCGGGGAAAATTGGCTCTGGTGGAAAACTGGGGGGTCCGTGGGAGAATGTTTGATGGAGGGGACAGATTTATTTGAGGGAAATGGAGCAATGATAGAAGGAAATTTGGTGTTTTTTAAATAAATTGAATTTTTGTCGTGATCATCGGAAATGAATAAATTAGGGATTAGCTTTCGAAGGGGCTCTCTTTTTTAAATTCGTATTTCACTATTCTCTTCTTCTATTTTTTCATGTCATAGTAGTACCATTAATTGAAACGTCATAAAATTTTTGCGTATTATTTCGTTCTGTTAAATGATTCTACATTCAGACCCTCTCAAGAGTCGAATTCGTTTTCAGTCCGGGTTCAATCGAGGTTGAATCAAGGTTTAATCAGTCTATAGTCGGGATTTAATCAAGATTTATTCAGGATTTAGCCAGAGTTTAACCCGGGTTCTGTCAGAAGTTAGTCGGGAACATGAATCAATATGAATAAGTATTCAACATAATAGACTGGTACCTGAGTTTAATAGAGATAGAGATTTTTATATAAAAAGCTCATGACGGTATTGTGTAACTTGATAAGCAATGATGCTGTTCTGTTCAGGGCTTGAAATATACTTTTCAAGCCCTGATTTAATTGCTATTACTGATGATTCTTTCAGTAATCATGAAAAAACCGATTTTCTCTTTCAAATCGCATAAACAATGTGCTGTAACTCAACAACCAATTGTGCGATCCCCATCATATTCTGAAAGAATCAAGAGGGTATTGTTATCAATTTTTTGAACCATCACTAATTCCATTTTGATGACAATTCTTTGAGTGATCGTTGAAAAATCGATTTTTGGAAAAATATCAATTTTTTAGAATCTGCGTGAAAATTGAATTTTAATTGCTTCGAATTTCTGTTGAATTAAAAAAAAGAGAACATGATTTTTCATGTTCGAAATCGAGTCGAAAAACGATTTCACCCCAAAAAAAAAGAGTTGCAAAAATGAAAAATCTCCCGATCAATCATTTATAACAAGAAAATGTTTGAAAAGAGAGTAATTCTTCGCAAAATATAATTTGAATAAAAAAAATAGTGACTTTTTTTGGGAAATGTCGGGTTCCTTTTCCACTGCAGGAGAAAATTCTACAACCTTAACCTGAAGCCTTCTAAAAATTAATGAAAAAGTTTAAAAAAGTCATCTTTGATTTTTATATAAATTTTCTAAAAATCATTATTTACGTTCTAAATTTCATGGAAAATTGATTTCCCCTTAAAAAATAATATTTCCAAAAATGTAAAATCTTCCGATCAATCATTTATAACAAGAAAATGTTTGAAAAGAGAGTAATTCTTCGCAAAATATAATTTGAATAAAAAAAAATTATGACGTTTTTTTTTGTAAATGTCGGGTTCCTTTTCCACTGCAAGAGAAAATCCCACATTTATAGTTGAACATTAGAGATTCCATTGAAGCCTCATTTGGAGGTCTCAGTTCATTACTTTTGACCGTCGAGAAGCCTTTTAAAAGCGCATGAAATAGTTTGAAAAAGTAATCTTTAATTTATTTATAAAACCGATTTTGTCCCCAAAAAAATAAGATAAGATTTCCAAAAATGTAAATTCTTCCGAACAATAAAAAGGAAATGTTTAAAAAAAGAGTATAAAAAGTAACTGTTTGGAAAAGAGAGTAATTCTTTGCAAAACGTAATTTAAAAGACAAAAAACACGGTGAGACGTGTTCTTGTGAAAATGTCGGGTTCCTTTTCCACTGCAGGAGAAAATTCGGGTAATAGTGTGGCACAGTGTCAGGAGACGAGGATGAGAAGTTTTGGCGGAGGCTCACGTGAGTCCTCCAAATGTAACGGGAGGAAAAAAAAGCGAGGGGGAATATGGGAGAAGGTGGGAAAAGAAACATGACCCATGAATCGTGATGGCTATGGGCCAAACTATCTTTACCGGAGAAAAGTTTTAATTATCCTGGCGTCTTGCTTCTTGCGGCACGCGTCCGAAGGTTATTCGCACTCTTCTCGAAGGGAAACACGACTTTCGAGGGGTATAAATAGCGCCGTCGAATATTTTCCATTTAGAAGAATTAAGTAATTAGCCAACACATGATTGTCATTACATTAATTACGTGGATTATTCTTTCGGTTTTATTTTGCTTTATTTTTATTTCACTTGGAAATATTTTTATGATTATTTTTTCATTTGAAATTCGAAGGTATGGGGTTAATTCCTCATTTGAAATTGATGGAGTAAATTTTTTAATGGGGAAAAATGAGATGACAGTCTATGGAATTATTGAAAAATTATTTTTTGGAAAGATTTAGTCAAAAGATTTATTATTTCTCCATTTTAACTTTGTGCACTTTTTTTCGATCATTTAGCATTTATTATTCCAGTTTTATCATTCGAAATTCGAAGGGATATATTTAATTCTGTATTTCAAATCGTTAGAAAACATTTTTCGATTCTAAAAAAATTAGAAAACAACTTAAAAAATTATTTTAAAAAAATTTCTGGTAAAATCTAGTTTCGTACGGGTCAAGGGACTGAGAAAATTCATGAAAACATTTCAACAATTACTCAATTGATTCATCAGTTACTCACTAATTAATTAATGAAAAAATTAAACAAATATAAAAATGATTCTCCCCCTGAAATTATCACTGAAATGTCTCAATCCCCACGCAAATGAAATTAAAATGCACGACGGGGGGAGATAGCGATAAAACGAGGTGTAGAAATACCAAAAAGGGTAAATACAAACGCACGTTAATTCCGTCGATTATTTCTCCATTTGAATTTTGCGCTATTCTTTTATTTCAATCATTTAGCCATTATTTTGTCTTTCAAAATGCGAAGATGTACGTTTAATTCCGCATTTTAAATCGTTAGAAAGCATTTTTCGAATCTAAAAAGAATTGGAGAACAATTATAAAAATTATTTAAAAAATTATTTTCTGGACAAAATCTAGTGTAATTTTTTTAAAATCTAGTTTCACACGAAAAGTCATAAAAATACTGTATTCATTTCCTTCAATTTCAAACATTATTTATCCATTTTAAATCGTTAGAAAACTTTTTTCAAGTTTGAAAAAATTAACGAACAATTAAAAAAATTATTATAAAAAAAATTCTGGCAAAATCGTGTTTCATTACGGAAAGTCATAAAAATACTGTATTCACTTCCCTCAATTTTGATCATTATTTCTCCATTTTAAATTGTTAAAAAACTTTTTTCAAATTTGAAAAAAATTGCCGAACAATTTAAAAAATTATTTTAAAAAAATTTCTGGCAAAATCTAGTTTCACTGCCTAAACTCTGCAGAAATATAGGGTCACAAGGATCAAGAGCCTGAGGAAAGTCATAAAAACACTGTATTCACTCCCTTAAATATCAAACATTTCAACAATTACTCGTCCCATTAACTCCTCACCAATCAATCCCCAAAAAAAAAATCAAATACAAAAATTAGCCCCCCCCCCAAAAAAAATAACCACCCAAACATCTCACTCCCCCCGCAAATGAAATTAAAATGCACGACCGAGCGAGATAGTGATAAAACGAGATGTGGAAATACCAAAAAAAAGTAAATAGAAATGCACATTAATTCCATCAAATATTTCTCAATTTTAAATCGTTAAAAACATTTTTCAAGTCTCAAAAAATTAGAAAACAATTGCAAAAATTATTTTTAAAAAATTTCTGGCAAAATCTAGTTTCCCTGCGTAAACTCTACGGACAAATAGGGTCAAGGGCCTGAGGAAAGTCACAAAAACACTGTATTCACTCCCTTAAATATCAAACATTTCAACAATTACTCGTCCCATTAATTACTCACCAATCAATCCCCCCAAAAAAAATCAAATACAAAAATTACTCCCCCCCTAAAATAACCACCCAAACATCTCACTCCCCCCGCAAATGAAATTAAAATGCACGACCGAGCGAGATAGTGATAAAACGAGGTGTGGAAATACCAAAAAGGGTAAATACAAACGCAGTTGAACGCGTGTGTTTGCATTATGCATATATCGTGTACACCTGTTGCCCCCTTCCCTGAAAATCACTGGAGTTGGAAACATCAGCCCCCCCCCTTCCCCCTCACCCCCATTCGCCCAGTCCACGCTCACGCGTCATCAAATGAAAACGAAAAAAAAAGTCACCGGAATTTCCACTGGCCAAACCTCATCATTTTGTTATTTCCATTATTCCCCTGTTTGAAAAAAACTCCAAGTGACTTTGGGACAGTCATGAAAGAGTCGTTCAGGGGGGCGGGAGGGGGTTCTCACTTTACGACGTGTAATAGGGGGAAATGTCGGAGGGGAAACAGTCACGTTGAGCCGTTAGTATCGAAAAGTTTCGCAGTTTCCGGGCGGTTTAAACGCGTCATCCAAAGGGACGAAGTAAAAGGGAGGGTGAAGGGGAGATTGTAGAGGGTCAGGTAGTGAATCAGTACTAAAATGAATGAAGCGCAACAGGTCGACGCAATAGTTGCATGGAGTCAGCTTATGGCACATGGGCAAGAGGGGCTGGGA
>NW_021680479.1:372987-375196 GCF_001412515.2 Diachasma alloeum
GGGGCCGAGGGGGGAGTGGAGGTGCAACGAGAAGGCTTTTGCGAGATACAAGGTTAGTGCTTTGGCTCGTTGAAGGAGAGAGAGGGTAAAAGGCAATGAGAATTTCGGGTCATAGCTTTGCAAACAGAATAGGTAAAACAAAAGGGGTAAACCAATTTCAAAGTTGTGCACCTTCCTGCTTTCCCCAGAATCCGGGAGAGTGGGATGGAGACTGTTGGGAGTTTCAATGTTTTGTATATGTTGTACATTATTTTCGGGAATTTTGTTGGAGGGGGAGGGAATTGTTTGGAGGGTTGCGGGGGCTGGAGAGGTGGGACGTTTCATCAATTTTTTGAACTTGAGGTGTTTGGAGTGTTGAGCGGGAATTACATGGGGGGGTTTACATGGGATTTACATGAAATTTTTTTTCAATTTCGAGGGAAGGGTTTTGGGAATTTAATTAATTTTGAGTTGTTGGATTTTTTGGAAAATTGAGGAGGTTTGAAAATTCAGACGTCCCGCATTCTGAACCTTAGTGTGACCGTAATTCTGACTCCGATCTGATGCTGATGATGCTATTGAGAATTAATTACTATCTTTATCTTTCTAATATGTTATTTCTATAGCTTCATATGAGGTCATATGGGGATTATATAGGGGTCAAATTCTTATTCTAGGTAAATAAATGGAAAATGAATGATTGAGTGTCAGGAGAAATCGTTGATTGGAGACTTTTGTAAATAATGAAAATCGCAATTTTTCAAAGGAAGTAAATCATTCTATCAATTTTTTTTGCATGTAATACGAACACCTAAGGATACTCAAGAAGATTGGGGGAGCGAGCGGAGAGACGAAGCCCCTCCCCCCGCGAAGGCGAGCGAAGCGAGCAGGGAGCGAGGCCCCTAGTGAAGAATATTTTTGGTGAAATTTTGTTCTGAACCGATAGTACGTAGAATTCTTCCATTGAGAATGAATTATGATCTCTCTCATACTATTCTACTATTCTAGGTAAATAAATGGAAAAATGAATGGTGGAGTCCCTTGACAAAAGGCTTTGATTGGAGCCTTTCGGAAATAATATAAATCTCAAATTTTCAAAGGAGGTAAATCATTCTATCAATTTTTTTTTCCTAAACATACCTAAAAGGATTGATGCTAGCGAGCGAAGAGAGCGGAGGGGCGTAAGCCGCCCCCCCGGGGGGGATTGGCGAGCGAAGCGAGCGGAGGGGCGACGCCCCCAAATAAAGAATATTTTTGCTAAAATTTTTCCTGAATCGATAATATATAGAATTCTTCGACCGTAAATTTTCAATTTAAGGGAAGCCCTTTTCGGCCTCGCGAATTATTTTATGACTGGCTTTGTGAATTTATTTCATGACCGCAAGACCAAAAAACCTTCCCTCAACTTTTTCTGAACTTCTAATCGAACATTGTAGCTTTCAAGTACAAATCCTTTGACCATAATTTTCCGAAACCTTCGCAATAATTTTACCATTTCCGGAAAAAACGATTTCATGCAGAAAAAAATTGCCAAAAGTCTAAAAACTTCCACTCAATCATCTATAACACTAAAATATCCGAAAAAAGTGATTCCTTGAAAAACATAACGAAAACTTCCCCAAAACAAACATCACAAGATGACATTACGGTACATAATCTCCACTCTCGCTGTTTTTCGGAACCCAGACAACGTAAACCGTAAAAAAAAACAAGTAATAAAAAGCCGTCGGTTCCGAGTCATTCGGGGCCTGTTTATACCTCATGACGCACACTCCTCCCCCCCCCTCCCTCCCTCCCGATGAGTACCTGTCTGGGAGCGCCGAAAAGTTGCTCAGACAGGAGTCCACGGTGACCCTGACAGTCATCAACTCATTCTCCCAACAATCACCCCAAACAATCCTCAACCGCAAGACTTTCCAATCTCCAAAGCCAACGCAAACCCCAAAATTCCCCTCATCCTCATCCTAGAAGATACTCCTCACTAAAAAAAAGACCCCCGAAAGAAGCCACAAAAATTCCGGACAGTCGCAATAAGAGACGGCAAACAGGGACCGACGAAATGCAATCAGAATAGTAATTAAGGATTCAGTTAACGCTCGCCGATTGTAGAACGCAACCCAATTTAAACGTACAAAAGTGTAAGGCGTGCAGAGTGAGAGGGTTGCATGTGGAGAATTCGCGAAGAGCGAGTGAGGGTGAAGCTCCCCAAGAGAGAGAGAGAGAGAAAAAA
>NW_021680479.1:375332-453864 GCF_001412515.2 Diachasma alloeum
CCCCCCCCCCCCCCCGCTCCATCAGCCGCGTTGGAAAGAGAAACGAGAGGGAAAAAAAGCCGCGATGAGGGGAAGAAGTGGAGCCGGAGGGAAGGGAAAAAGAAATATCGCGATGGGAGAGCGAGTGAGAGGAGAGTGAATCGCGGATAGGTGTTCTGGAGAACACGGAATGGCGGGTGTGTTACGGTAGAAGTATAGTTACCTAGCTGTCGCGAGGCCGAGGGAATTCCTATGCACCTCTACCCCTTCTCGAAAGCACTCTCTCTTCCTCTGTTCTCCCTCCTGTCTCACGATTCCTCGTTTTAGATCGTCGAAACGAGGAAAGAGTTTTTTAAAAGTCGCATGTGTGAGCGAGAGGGCGGCACCAAGTGGGAGGGGGGGGGCTGGGGGAGAGGAGGTGAGAAAGAGTGGAGGGAAAAGAAAATAGAAAGAAAAATCCGGTAGCCAATGGGAGATTGGACTGGTGGAGCGGGAAGATCCGACAACGTTGCAGCCGAGTTTTTGTTTACCGTAGGTTTGGTGGGGTTAGCGGAGCATTGAGGGGAGGGGTGGGCAATGAGGAAGGAGAGGGCTAGGGGGGTGGAAATGGGAGGGGGGGGGGTGAAAAAAGGTAAAATGAGAGGACGCGTATCTGCTCCTGCGGAGTGGCGGCTGCAGGCTCCGATGACGCGGTGCACCGTGAACACTCGATTCTCTGTCTATCTCTCTCTTTCCCTCTCGCGCGCGCTCTCTTGTACTCCGGCTTCTTCATTGCCATGGGGAGAGAGACGAGACTCTCCCGAGGTGGACCATAGCCACACATGCAGACCGCCTTCTCAGGATCAACTTGTTCGACTCGAGAGACTGGGTCCCTCTAAAAGTTACCACAATCTCGCAAAAACTTTTTTCCTCTCTCGTTTCACTTTTTGTTTCATTGGACGGTTTGAGTAAAAAAAAGTATTCAACTGTTCTTCGGTTGTTCTTTTGCCGGGAGACACAATCTTGATGCATCCATTTTGTTGACAAAATGGTCGTTTCCCCGCGAGAGAGAGAGAGAGAGAGAGAGAGAGAGAGAGAGAGAGAGAGAGAGAGAGAGAATTTTCGCGAATCTCGTCCCGAAATTCGAGCGTTTAAAAATACAAATCGGTTCGACAGCACAAGAATGCCATTTCTGAATACCTCAAGTTGTACTTTATTCCGTTTATTCGCGAACTCTGGAGCGGGCTGAATGGCAAACTGACCGTCGCCATCTACCGGTGAAGATCGAAAGATCGCGGATAGGCGAATCGCAATAAAACCGCAGAGACAATTTCGCGTAAGGACGCGAATTTTATTTTCCCCGAGTCGAATAGTTCTCGGGTATTTTGGCGGTCGCGTCGTGCGTAGACGAAATACCCAGGGCATCGAGCGCGGTAAAAACACTCCCATAAACGGGAAAATATCTTCACCCATCTTATACGATTATTAAATACGTTTAGTGCCACTTGCTAAGCCCCTGAGTACCGATAAACCCTCGTAAAATACCGTTTAAACTGTTTAATTGGCTGTAAATGAGTTACATGATGAGCGAAAGAGTGGGGTAAAAAAACTCACGGCTGATTTATTAATAGTTGGATTAACAATAGTCTAATGGAGCAATGACAAAAAAAGCCCGTGCGATGAGTAATGAGCCGAGCGCATTTACCCCCAGTTATCTATCATAACAAATTTTCCTCCCCGCTCCATCACCCCTCTCCCGCGGGTTCAACCAACCCCCCCCCTCCCCCGCCCCCTGCCACGGCCCGCTCAACGCCTAGAATCCACAGGAGTCAGAGCTGATTGCTTTAGTTCGTACTTAGTCTATCGTGTTTATATGTTATAATCGTTATTATTATGAATGATCGCTTCAACACTCGATTGTGTGTCAAACTGGAAAACTTTCGGCCAGGTGGAATAATCTTAAAACGACCACGGATGAATGCCTCCCCATTGCTCCATACAACTCCAACCCTTTGTTATAACGGATTACCAATTGGCTATATATGTTTACAAGTTATTCATTTGACGATAGGACCGTATATAATCGGGGAATGAACACAGTGTGTCAGGGTATCGTGGATAGTTGGTTATTCTTGTGAGAATGATGGTCTTATGCGCGGCCATTTTGTTTTGCGCGGGGACAAGATGGATGTTTGGGGTGAAGTTGGCGCTGAGCCTGTTACGCCGTTTTTCTGTTGGATTCAATTTTTCCTTTTTCAATTATTTCGTTGTGATTCTTCTGACTGCAAGAAGCTATAGGACCGATGAGAATCATGTGTCCCGATTTGTCAGCTGTTAAATTTTCCTATTACTAGCGAGCTACACCCACCAACCCCCGTATGAGCCCCATTCTCACCCTTATTTTGATCCCCATGACCCTTATTCTGACCCTTGTGACCCTCACTATAACCATTGTGGCCCTTATTTTGACCTTTGTGACTCGCTTCGCTCGCCAACCCTTATATGACCCACATTCTGACCCTTATCTTGACCCCCATGACCCTTATTCGGACCCTTGTGGCCCTCATTATACCTCTCGTGGCCCTCATTAAAACCCTTGTGACCCTTATTTTGACCTTTGTGACTCGCTTCACTCGCTAACCCCCATATGACCCACATTCTGACCCTTATCTTGACCCCTATGATCCTCATTCTGACCCTTGTGACCCTCATTGTAACCCTTGTGGCCCTCATTACAACCTCTGTGACCTTTCTTCTGACCCTTAGCTTCTGACCCTCATTTCGTTTTTGCGGGGACAAGATGAACGGATGGGAAAAAACTTCAATTTAACTTCAATTTAATCGCGATTTAACGCGAAGTGTGAACTTCGCGATTTCTCGCGAAGATCGCCGGCATTTGAAAATGCCCCAAACGACTGTGGTTTCCGTCCCCCTCCTTGAGACAAGTCTAAAATTCAATTTCAACTTAACTAGCACTTTCCACAATAATGCTAACATCGCGATTTAACGTGAAGAGTGAACTTCGCGATTTCTCGCGAAGATCGCGGACAGTTGAAAATGCCCCATACGATTGCGTTTTCCGTGAGACAAGTCTAAACTTCAATTTCAACTTAACTAGCACTTCCCACAATGATGCTAACATCGCGATTTAACGCGAAGCGTGAGATCCGCGATTTCTCGCGAAGATTGCCGGCATTTGAAAATGCCTCATACATCAAGTGTGAAGTTGGCGTTAAGTGTGGGATTAATTTTCAGGATTATTGCATTAATTTTATCTACGGGTAACAGAGTTTTGCTGTCAAGGCACTTATTAAACTGGTTTTGAAGATTTTTTTGAAGTTAACGATTTATATTCGGTTTTTAAATGATCGTACAATATTATAGGTTATGATTGTGTCCAACAAACCTTCAATATAAAACAAAATGTCGCGATTTGCCCATAAAGTAATACAATTCCACTGACTTATTCAAAACGTCGCGAACATTTTAATAAAAAATACCAAATTCGTAGGCCAACAGGCGGCCATTTTGATTTAGATGGAAACAAAATGGCTGTTCTCTCTGAAGTTAGCAACAGGGCATTCAACGCAAGAATTGAGCACGTCCTCATCCGTATAAATAATAGAAATAAAAATGCAATTTCTCTTCTATCGCGATGTATCCTTCACACCTAATTTATCCCCATTTGAATATAAAATCCAACTATTAAGACGCGCCCTGAAGAATTCCAAAGCCCCTCAGCTGGCCTTGATGAAGCAATTCAGAAAGAAGTGTCATCGTGAACGGCTGAATGGCGTGTGCCAAGTGAGAAGAATGATAAAAAAAGCCACAACAATAATGCCAGTGACACGAGGAAGCGCGTTTGTTTGGAAAAAGACTTAAAAAAATCTCAAGATAGAGTTGGAAAAAAAATGAAGAATAAAGAGAGCCGGGAACAAGTGACCGAAGCGTGGGGCAAACCACAAAAGATAAAAAACAATGAAAAAAAAAACAACGAGTGAAAATAAAACGTTAAAAAGACGAAGAAAGATAGAGAATAAGACGACGAGGAAAAGGAAGAGGAGTAGTAGGGCACTAGTGGGGCAAACCGACTACCGTTGTGAGGGTCCATTCAGACCAGTTGCCCCCGTCTGGTGTACGTCGCGATTCTTACTTCGAATGAAAGAAAACCAAAACAACTTGGCGCCCCTGAATTCCATAACCCCACACCCCTCCCCCCGCCCTTTCCCCACTCGGAACAACTGTCCATTTTCCTCCCTCGCCGAGATCTCTATTCACTTTTATTATTTCTTCCTGTTTTATTTCTTCAGTACAATGTTCTTTTCTTCCCCCCTTCATTCTTCTTCCCTGCACTTTTGTCCATTGTTTTTTGTGGAAAAGCGAGGAGCCACTTCTTGGCATGGAATTTGTTTCATCAATAAAAGAAACAAAATCACGGAGACCAATCTTCGTCCTTGACCCCTGCGGGTGCCAGTGTAATCACCAATTGCATTTTTTCATGGTTTAGTCAATCAACAGTTGGAGGTGAATACCAAATGCCAAAGTAAACACGACAAAAAATGAGAGCAAAATAAAAAATAATGACATCGTGAGTTATTTTCTTTCGACGAAGTTTCTCTCTTCGTTTTTCTTCCCAGCACTTTTGACTATTTTTTTTTTTGAAATCGAGGAGACACTTTTTGGCACCGGATTCGCTTCACCAATAAAGGAAACAAAATGGTCGAGACCAATTTTCGTCCTTGACCCCTTCAGGTGCCGCTGTAATTCCTAATTTCATTTCTTCGAGTACTGTTAGAAATTCGTTTTATTTCCAGTAACGGTTGCAGTTGAATTCTCAATGTAGTGGGGTTTAATTCAATTTAAGATTACATTATTCATGAAAATTCCCATTCATTTTGAAAATTCAAGAAAATTCAGTTTTTTGTAGTGAACTATCATTGATATTTCAAGGAGAGCTTGAATTTTAGACTTCATTATGAAAATTGAATATTAAATTTAATTGAATTCTCAATAAATTGAGAATTCCGTGAAATAATTGCCTGAATTTTTATTATTTTCAATCATTTTCGTTGTCGTATGGATCGGGAAAGTGGAATTTCATTGAAAATTCGAAGAATTTGCCCGATATTTCCGTCACAAAATGGAGATAAATTTTTTGTAAATTTAGTGTTGTTAAAAATTTCAAGTTTTTTCATTTGAAATTTGAAGAGTAGTTTTCTAACAGTGTGGTTTAATCCACCAATAGTTGCAGGAGAATATCGAACGTACCCTACAATTACAACGAAATACATGAAATTCCGGGAATGTTATCACGACCAAAAAAAATAAAACTATAATAAAAAATAATGACGTCGTGCTTTTCTCGTACCTTTATTCTTCTTCCCAGCACTTTTATCCATTGTTTTTTGCGCAAAACCGAGGAGCCTCTTGGCACTGGATTCACTTCACCAATAAAACAAACAAAATGGTCGAGACCAATCTTCGTCCTTGACCCCTCCAGGTGCCCCCATAATTCCCAATTTCATTTCCTCATGTTTCATTCCCCCAACAGTTTCAGCTGAATATCAAACATGCCCCACAATTATCCCGAAATACTGAATATTCCGTGAATGTTGTCGCTACAAAAAAACAAAACTGAAATAAAAAATAATGACATTGTTTTTTGTTTTTTGTGGAACAGCGAGGAGCCTCTTGGCACTCGATTCGCTTCCCCAATAAAACAAACAAAATGGTCGAGACCAATCGTCGTCCTTGACCCCTCCAGGTGCCCCCATAATCCCCAATTTCATTTCCTCATGTTTCATTCCCCCAACAGTTTCAGCTGAATATCAAACATGCCCCACAATTACCCCGAAATACTGAAAATTCCGTGAATGTTGTGACAACAAAAAAACCAAAACTGAAATAAAAAATGACATTGTTTTTTGTTTTTTGTGGAACAGCGAGTAGCCTCTTGGCACTGGATTCATTTCACCAATAAAACGAACAAAATGGTCGAGACCAATCTTCGTCCTTGACCCCTCCAGATGCCCCCATAATCCCCAATTTCATTTCTTCATGTTTCATTCCCCCAACAGTTTCAGCTGAATATCAAACATGCCCCACAATTACCCCGAAATACTGAAAATTCCGGGAATGTTGTCACAACAAAAAAACCAAAACTGAAATAAAAAATGACATTGTTTTTTGTTTTTTGTGGAACAGCGAGTAGCCTCTTGGCACTGGATTCATTTCACCAATAAAACGAACAAAATGGTCGAGACCAATCTTCGTCCTTGACCCCTCCAGATGCCCCCATAATCCCCAATTTCATTTCTTCATGTTTCATTCCCCCAACAGTTTCAGCTGAATATCAAACATGCCCCACAATTACCCCGAAATACTGAAAATTCCGGGAATGTTGTCACAACAAAAAAACCAAAACTGAAATAAAAAATGACATTGTTTTTTGTTTTTTGTGGAACAGCGAGTAGCCTCTTGGCACTGGATTCACTTCACCAATAAAACAAACAAAATGGTCGAGACCAATCTTCGTCCTTGACCCCTCCAGGTGCCCCCATAATCCCCAATTTCATTTCCTCATGTTTCATTCCCCCAACAGTTTCAGCTGAATATCAAACATGCCCCACAATTACCCCGAAATACTGAAAATTCCGGGAATGTTGTCGCAACAAAAAAACTAAAACTGAAATAAAAAATAATGACATTGTTTTTTGTTTTTTGTGGAACAGCGAGGAGCCTCTTGGCACTCGATTCGCTTCCCCAATAAAACAAACAAAATGGTCGAGACCAATCTTCGTCCTTGACCCCTTCAGGTGCCCCCATAATCCCCAATTTCATTTCATGTTTCATTCCCCCAACAGTTTCAGCTGAATATCAAACATGCCCCACAATTACCCCGAAATACTGAAAATTCCGGGAATGTTGTCGCAACAAAAAAACTAAAACTGAAATAAAAAACCNTTTTCTACTTTTTGCAATCTCGTATATCGCCCTCTCTCTCTGGAGATGTTGAGTCGTTTTTTCCCCCCTCGGTATTATACACCTGCACCTATTCGGGAGTCGGAGATGGCAGGGGGTTGCACTGCCTCTGGGCAACAGCAATTCCTCTATCGCTCCAACGTCAACGTACATGCAGAGACACACGCGTGAGGGGTTTTTTCTTCGGCCGAAAAAATAATAACGACCGGCGGGTTCTTTCGCATATCTGAATATCAATCTGCGATTGAAAATAAGGAGGGGGGATTGGGGGGCTAGGGGATATTTCGTAAAGTTGATTGTTGTTTCGAAAAAATCGGGGGAAATTTTTTTTANTCTTGGCACTCGATTCGCTTCCCCAATAAAACAAACAAAATGGTCGAGACGAATCTTCGTCCTTGACCCCTTCAGGTGCCCCCATAATCCCCAATTTCATTTCCTCATGTTTCTTTCCCCCAACAGTTTCAGCTGAATATCAAACATGCCCCACAATTACCCCGAAATACTGAAAATTCCGTGAATGTTGTCACAACAAAAAAACCAAAACTGAAATAAAAAACCATGACATTGTTTTTTGTTTTTTGTGGAACAGCGAGGAGCCTCTTGGCACTCGATTCGCTTCCCCAATAAAACAAACAAAATGGTCGAGACGAATCTTCGTCCTTGACCCCTCCAGGTGCCCCCATAATCCCCAATTTCATTTCCTCATGTTTCTNTAATTCAGTAGCGAAGTGCCAAAAAAATAATAACGACCGGCGGGTTCTTTCGCATATCTGAATATCAATCTGCGATTGAAAATAGGGAGGGGGGATTGGGGGGCTAGGGGATATTTCGTAAAGTTGGTTGTTGTTTCGAAAAAATCGGGGGAAAATTTTTTTTAATTCAGTAGCGAAGTGCCAAAAAAATAATAACGACCGGCGGGTTCTTTCGCATATCTGAATATCAATCTGCGATTGAAAATANCAGGTGCCCCCATAATCCCCAATTTCATTTCCTCATGTTTCATTCCCCCAACAGTTTCAGCTGAATATCAAACATGCCCCACAATTACCCCGAAATACTGAAAATTCCGTGAATGTTGTGACAACAAAAAAACCAAAACTGAAATAAAAAATGACATTGTTTTTTGTTTTTTGTGGAACAGCGAGGAGCCTCTTGGCACTGGATTCANTGAATATCAATCTGCGATTGAAAATAGGGAGGGGGGATTGGGGGGCTAGGGGATATTTCGTAAAGTTGGTTGTTGTTTCGAAAAAATCGGGGGAAAATTTTTTTTAATTCAGTAGCGAAGTGCCAAAAAAATAATAACGACCGGCGGGTTCTTTCGCATATCTGAATATCAATCTGCGATTGAAAATAGGGAGGGGGGATTGGGGGGCTAGGGGATATTTCGTAAAGTTGGTTGTTGTTTCGAAAAAATCGGGGGAAATTTTTTTTTAATTCAGTAGCGAAGCGGTAAAACGGTACAAGTAAATTTTGACTATTGACCAGTTTTCAATGAATATCTCGGAATCTGAGGGAGATGGAAAAATTTTTGTCATAACCTTTTTTGTAGAACCGACTGAGTGCTATAATAAATGTGATTACGAAAATTGCGCTATCTCCCTTAGATTCGGAGATATTGCTCACAAACTCAAGTGAGAGATGAGTCGATTTAAACCGCTTTAGCAATTCGCTACTGAATTGCTTTTATTATGGACAACGGTGTTTACGTTTAACGGAGGGCAGTGGACATCTGCGATGTAGTCCCCTCGGTGGAATGTCCGCACGGAGCTTTCGGTTTTTTCATTCTTATTAAGGGGTAACAGAGTGCGGCTAGTTTTTCGAATTTTTGAACAAATTTCCTGCCCAAAGCTATCGATATTTTTACAAATCGAAGTACTTTAATCTCCAGGAGGTGATGGTGAAGATCAATGTGCTATGGTTGAAAATTTCGAGGAAATGTTGGCCTTCCGTTGCCCCTTAAAGTAGCTCTACCCTTCGGCCGGGCTACGCTGTACTTTTGAGTATTTTCAGTTTGTTAAATTTTTCAACTAAATTGCACGGAAAAAAATCGAAAAAATTCATACCCAGTCAGTATTATCTAAATTAAATTTCGCAAAATATTGATATTTTTTCAAACATTTCCCTCTTATAAATAAATAATAAAACTTGTTTGCAAAACGGTGGATTATTTTTTGTGTCAAAAAAATTCCTGATTTTTTCACATCTAATGACAAAAAATTCAGATTTTAATCTTTGATTACAATGGAAATGTGGATTTTCACATAAGACACTGAGCTGAATCTTGGTTTCTAAACATTTCTTCTTTGAAAAGCCAAAACGATATTTAAATTGAGAAAAAAATTAGAATTCCGAATCTAATTGAGATTTCTGCAATTTTTTTTTGCAGTTTTCAATAATCTTTGAATTTACCGTAAGGGTAGAGCTTTAAGCGGAGAAAATATCTGAATTGGGGGTTTTCACCTGTTTTGCCCTATACCATAGCAATTCCCATCTCCAACCTTATGTTTTCACCCAATCCATACCCTTAAAGGTTCATATGAGTAAGCGCCCGAGGGCGAAACCATGTAAAATAGCCGTAAGTTAACAATGTACACTCTGCTGCCTTGTTGTATCATTGACGTTAATAAAAATCTTCAAAAGTTGAAAGTTAAAAAAGGAGAAAAAGTCTTGCATCAAACAACTCTTAATTTCAATCGATCAGTCACTGAGGGAAACTGAGTTTCGGGATTAGTTCGAAATTAGTTGGACCTCATTACTATTAAATAGACAAATGTGCCGCTGTCATAGTCACAGGATAGAACACCCCCTGTCGCATGATTAAAGTCAACGTAAATCAGTAGCGAAGCGGTAAAACGGTTCAAGTCGATTTTGACTGCTGGTCAGTTTTCAATGAATATCTCGGGATCGAAGGCAAATAGAAAAATTTTCCTCATAACCTTTTTTGTACATCTTAATTCGCTCTACGAAAAAGATTCTTACGAAAATTTCTCTATCTCTCGTAGATTCGGAGATATTCCTCGAAAACTCAGCTAAGAGCTAAGTAAAGTACTTAAATCGTTTTACCGCCTCGTTCTTTCGGAATATAGAGGGGAAATCGGGTACTTGCATGAAGCTCAATTATTCCTGATTCCACATGCACACATTCTTCATAACATATGCACAGCTAAACGGCGAGAATTATTTAAATTTTAATTAAATATTGCCTAGATGTCTCATGATAATTAATTGAAAATCAGTCGCGTTCGAGGCCAATCTTTCGGTCATGACGTCAGGAAGACAGTCAGGTGACGCTTCATTGGTCGAAAAAGAAGAGAGAGGGGAGTTCTCGCCCTCTATTGGCCGAGGCCCACCTCAAGATTGGGTTAGGTCGGTCGAGCCATTTTGTGATTGGTCCAGCACTCGACCGTCTGTGTGACGTCACTAGCGAGTCCAAAGAGTTCGAAATCCTCAACTTTTCACAATGAATTATCAATTCATCAGCAATAGCGAGTGTTCGTCAATGAAAAACGAATTCAATAGCGAAGTGGTGAAACGGTTCAAGTTTTTCGTTGAGTTTTCCCCAAATATTCCCGAATTTAAGGGAGATAGCGAAATGTTCATAATAACCTTTTTTGTAGAGCAAATTGAGTGCTACGAAAAAGGTTATGAGAAAAATGTTGCTATCTCCCTCAGATTTCGAGATATTCATTGAAAACTGGCGAATAGCCAAAATCGACTCAAACCGTTTGACCACTTCGCTGCTGAATTATTCAGGTCCCAAACTTGAGATTAAAAAATTAAAAATACCTCATGCAAGTTTCCTATTGAGGGACTATTGGACATTTCTGAAGATTGGTTATTTCGAAAAAATCGTGGGCAATTTTTTCTCTAAGTAGTTTTTATTATGTACAACAGTGTTTACGTTTAACGCAGAGCATCCGCAATATATTCCCCTCAGTGGAATGTCCGCACAGAGCTTTCGTATTTTCCATATTATTAAACGGAGAAAAATCCCTTGCATCAAACAACTCGTTACTGTAATCGATTAGTCAATGAGGGAAACTGAATTTCGGAATTAGTTCGAAATATGTTAAACCTCATTACTATTAAATAGACAAACGTGCCGCTGTCATAATCACGAGATAGAACAACCTCTTTGGCATGATTAATGTAAAAAAAAGAAGGAAGATTTGTGGGCAGTATACAACAAATTCAATAATTAATGAAAATAAGCACGCACACTGATAAACAAAACAAAAAAAAGTAAAATGCAGGTCTCTGGAATTAATCTAATGGTTAAAACACCAGTACGAATGAGTTTCATTAATGTTGACTCGTTAAATCGAAATATATTACTATATCTTAATCACTCAATTGACACTGAGTCAATATTTTCACTCGCTTTCACACACATAAAATCTCACAATGATTTCTGGTCCAATTTTCACATCATTTTGTTCATAAATCACCCCTCACACGAACAATAAGTATTCTATAGTTATTGCATTTATATTTTATTTGTATTCACCTCTCTATCAACGTATGATAAACCCCAATGGTAACTATGTCGTTCTCATCATGATTATCAATAATGAAAGATGATATATTTAAATTACATTGACTGATTTCTTACGAAATACATAAATTTTCATGTAATTATCACATTAGTATCATTAGTTTAACTGAAATTTGAACAATCAATCGACTGATTAAATCCACATGATCGAAATATACATCTGTACAGACTATCTATATCCCACACTTTTTTTTTCCCACATAAATTATCCAAAATAAATCAATACTTCGATCGTCAAATGCAACAAATAAATATCTTACGTCGAAAATGATTGTTTACGTAGACTCTATTATTATTCAAAAATATGAAACACTTTTATTCATAATATTTCGTACTGTATCGACAATTTTCTGGTATATCTATCTGTACTTTAAGCTGAGATAAATGTAAAAAATTGGGAAATTATGAATTTTCAATTATCAGGAATGTTTTATTCTCTAGATAAATCGAACACTATGAGCTCGTCGATAAATATTGAATCCATCAGTAAATATTAAGCCAGAAAATCATTCAACAACGAGACAAAGAATAATTCATAACGATAAATTATTCCCCTCCTATCGTCGAGTTAATTCTTCATGGCAAACATCTTTGTCTTCAGTGATAAGAAAAAAAGAAAACATAACACTAAATGAATCAACAAGAGTAATCACTTGGAGCAAAATTTACATATCAGTATGACGTGAGTCTTGGAATAAAAAGAGAAGAGAGTGAACAAAGACTGGCTCTTGTGAGGAGAATGTTCCATGAAGAAAATTTCGGTGATTATAAAACCATTACTCTACCGCTCACATCTCCAGGTGTTTTTGTTAAGCTTACGTAGATGTGTCCTCAGGGTTGCCAGCCTCCTGGTCAAGCCTCGATGAGCCACATGCCCGGCATTTGCAGCACACGATGCAGGGAGCAGCTAGCAGGAGGAGGGGCGAAGCTACTAGGAGAAGAAGGCCAAAACCAGCGAAAATTCCGATTACTTGGGTTCGATGCCAGATTACGGACGCCCTGGAGTGCCCCAGCTTGTTCTTGCAGGGGCCCTTGTCGTAGTGTCGTAATAGAAAGTCGTCCTGGAATTTGCGAAGACGTTTAGTCAGGATTAAATCGTGAATATGGTGGTTTTGTTTTCAGTGAGGATAGAGTACGCTATAGATTCCACCATTTTCCATCATCGATTTGTTGATTATGTTGCGGGAGAAAAATTGGAAAAAAATTATGAATATTCGGCGTTATTCAGATTATATTTTTTATGGAATTATTAGTTTTTAAACATTATGGTTGTGAATAAATGACTGAAATTGTTTAACTTGCGGAAACCTTGTTTTTTAGGCATGACATCGATTTCTGGTTAAAGTGTAAATATTAATACATTTTTCATCATTTGGAACAAATGATTTTTTTGGTGGAAAATTGATTTTTTATCAATTATACATAAAAATTGCAATGTTTTAAATTTGTTCTAACATGGTCAGAGTTATTCAAATTACATTTTGTACAGAATTTGATTTTTTTCAACATTTGTTGTTTATCATAAATAATTGAAATTGTTTAAACTGTTGGAAACAATTTTTTTAGACATGAAATCGATTTCTAGTAAAATTCTGAATATGAATATATTTTTTGAGATTTTGAATAAAACATTTTTATGGTAGAAAATTGATTTTTTATAAATTAGACAGAAAATGTTCGTAATTAAAAAAAAATTCAATTTTTAAATTATTTCATTAATCTTTTTCCAAAAGTAAACTTTCTAATTTTTTTTTCAGATTTTAAAAATGTTTTCTAACATGTTTAACGTCATTCAAATTATATTTTGCACAAAATTATCATTTTTTTAAACATTTGTGTAATAATTCATTGATTTATGAATAATTGATTATTAATAAATAAATAATTAAAATTGTTTAAACTTTCGGAAACCTTATTTTTAATGGATGAAATCAATTTTTTGTAAAATTGTGATTAAAAATCGATTTTTTATAAATTATTTATAGAAAATGCTCGTAGTTTTACAAAATTTCAATTTTCAAATTATTTCATCAATCTTTCTCCCAAAGTAAACCACATTTTTTTCATATTTTAAAAATATTTTCTAACAGTTGAATATCGAGATTCAATAATAAAATCATTGTAAAATGTCCAGAAACTTGATGTTCGACTACAAAACTAGAAAAGCATTTCACCGGGGGAAAAATAGTCAAACTACTTGGCTATCCTTGAATGAATCATCTCGAGTAAAATAAGATGCAGAAGTTGACTCACATCTAAAGAAGCTAGGCAGTACCAACAAAAAACGTGTTTACATCGTTTGCACATCATCTGCGCACACCCCTCGTCCTTCTCGATAGGCACAGAACACATGGGGCAACACTTGATGTGGTCATTGTCGAAGGGAATGCCCAGGGGTAGATTGGTGCAGATTCCGTTGTGCCATGGCTCTCGGCAGACAGAACAGAAGTCGGTTGAGCAGTTCGGACAGTGGACTGGGCCCGGTGATGCACCACTTCCATTACTGTTCACCGAGCATATTGTCTCACAGCCAGCACGTGGACACCACGCGCGCTCCTTGTCCATGGAAACATCTGGAAGGAGGAATCGCCACAAATATTATTTTCAATAATATTTGCACCGCAAATGCACATTTTTCGCTCAATCACTGATAACGTGTTAATGGTTTTCATTATATTATGAATGAGTATCGAGTAATTTACATTTTTTATTTACCGTAGTGATGAGTAATAATTAATAATAAAAAACTGTTATGTATCTCATCAGGAATTGCACTTGAATATTTTAGAGTAGTCATGTAATCAATAATGAAAACTGAAATATTGTCATTATTTTGGTGAAATTTTTCAGCGTTTTTTTTTGAATAGAAATATTCAATAGAAAAATATATATAGCAAGATGAAATCCGAGAGATTTTTTTGTGAGAAATATTTTCTGTTGGATTTTTTCTGCAAAGAATGTGCAGTGCTGCGTAATTTTTTAATAGAATCAGCGAAAAACTAATAGAGTTTTCAATAGAAGTTCAATAGAAATCCAACTGAATTTTCTAACCAGTTTGCCAAGTTACTTATGAAATTTGATCGTATGTGTTCTACTATAAATACCGGTTCCTTCAGAATTTTCTAGCTCATGGAGGGGCCCAATCAGAGATCGGCACAATCGATGCGTAATAATTAACAGTGAAAAAACTATTATTTATCTCATCAGGAATTACACTTGAATATTTTAGAGTTGTCCTTCAATCAGTAACCAAATCCAAAATATTTTCTGATACTCATGAGGTCAGTAATGAAATATTAATTTGGTCTCATTTTTCACGAAGAAAATCATTGGAATTTTTATTTTCTATTAGCCATTACTATAATAATGGAAAATCAATTTGGTTTCAGTATAAATGACGAAAGAAATTGGAATTTCTCATTAGTATCGACAATGAAAAATAGACTTAGTATTATTATTCATTCCGAAAACAATCGTAATTCGTTTTTTTTCATTAACCATTGGTACGGTAATGAAATATTAATAATGGAGATAATTTTCCTGCCGATCTCTGTCTGGAAAATTAAAAAAAATCGTCATCTCGGGATTGCCTGAGTGAAATTCAATGATTTATTTTTTCATTTTGAAGGTATTGTCTTGGGGGTTGGAATGAAATTTAACTCGTTGAAATCGCGTAGTCGAGTCGAGAGATATCGACGATTTAGCGAGTGGTTTTTACCTCTGTTAAGACGAAATTTACGATGTTTCTCCATGAGTTCTGGGGTCACGAGGGTCGACATCTCGGTGAGGGTGAGCACAGACGCCCAGTCGCATTGCGCGTCTGGGCAACTGATCTCGTAGGCACCTGCCTCGATTTCATATTCAATGTAGCCCTTCATACACTGGAATAAAATGAACAATCCATGAAAATAGGGATATGATTAAAAGACAATTCAGTAGTTTTCGATGAATATCTCGGAATCTACATTTCCTTCTATCATTATAATTTATTGTTTATTTCATTTTATTAAATTGAATAAGATTCCTTTTCAATTAATTTTGTCAGGTTTTCAACTTAGTTGAATGCTATCATCATCATTATTTTTATTATCCCTTTCTTCTATGCAACCGATTGTCTTTTCTACAGTTCTATCTCTCCCCTCAGCCCTTCGATAAAATGTTAATAGAAAAATTTTATTTACACATACTTGAATGAATTTGAAACATCACATTTGAAGAAACCATCAGAAAGCTCACGTTCAGGGTAATTCATGAAAAATTCGAAATTTTCAGCAATCATCATAAAAATCAAATCAACCAATATGGCTATCGTAATCATCTTTTAACTTCGACTTAATGGCATTAAAACAAATATTTTAAGCTACGATTGAATTCATATGAAGCATGATATTCAAAGATATCCTCGGAATTCTGATTTTCAAAAAATACAAAATTTTTGCAAATTTTCAAATAAATCAAAATAACGGTTATTGCTGTCGCCTTCATCTTCGAACTCGGTCAAAAGGACAAACAAACAAATTTTTTAAGCCATCATTTAATCAATTCAGAACATTTTTTTTAGTTATCGTGGGACAACCGATTTTCGAAAAAATTCGAAAATTAAAAAAACATCGATATGTCAATTAAATTGCGCGCAAAAAATTTGAAAAAAATCATGAATATTCAGCATCATTCAAATTACATTTTTCATAGAATAAATAATTAAAGTTGTTTAAACTCTTGAAAACCTAAATTTTTTAGGCATGGCATCGATTTCTCGTAAAATTCTGGATATGAATCAATTTGTTACGATTCAAAACAACTGATTTCTATGACGGAAAATCCATTTTTGTAAATTATTCACAGAAAATACTCGCAATTTGGAAAAATTTCAATTTTTTAATTATTTGACCAATCAAATAATTAATTGATAGTAAACATTCTAATTTGTTTCAGATTTTTAAAATGTTTTCTAACGCTTCAATGTCGCGGTTCAAATTCACTCGACACTACTTTTTTAAAATTATCCGTAACTCAGAAACAAGTTTATCAATTGAGCTCAGTTTAGGCTCGTCACAAAGGGAAAGAAATGTTCTTTGCATTGAAAAAAAATTTATTGAATTTCATCCACATTTCAACACATGAACATTTTAAAAAAAGTCAAAAGTGCCCGTTTTACCCCAACCTCCCCTACCTGTGCGCAGGAAATTTGAAAATTTCGGGGAAACGGTGGCCTTCTGTTACCCCTTAAAGTAGCTCTACCCTTCGGCCGGGCTACGCTGTACTTTTGAATATTTTCAGTTTTAAAATTCTTCGACTAAATCGCATGAAAAAAATTTGAAAAAATTCATTCCCAGTCAGTATTATGAAAATTAAATTTCGCAAAATATTGATATTTTTTCAAACATTTCCCTCTTATAAATAAATAATAAAACTTGTTTGCAAAACGGCGGATTATTTTTTATGAGATGTCAAAAACACATCTAACAAAAAAAAAATCAAATTTTAATCTTCGATTACAATGGAAATGTTGATTTTCACATAAGACACTGGATTAAATCCTGATTTTTAAACATTTCTTCTTTGACAAACCGAAACGATAGGGGAGGCTGGGGTAAAATTGCCACTTTTTACTTTTTTTCAAATGCTAATAACTCATTGAATTGCTGATGAAATGGAGTAATTTTTTTCAATAAAAAGTACAATTCTTCCCCCCTATGATGAGCCTAGACTGATCTAAATTGATGAATATATTTACGAGTCATGAATATTTAAGAAAAAGCCAATTGTCCATTTACCCCACCCTCCCCTAATGAGCTTGAGAAAAAAATTGGAATTCCGAATGCAATCGAGTTGTCAGCAATTTCTCGCAGTTTTCAATAATCTTTGAATTTACCGTAAGGGTAGAGCTCCTGTAACCCCCCTCCATTCTCCCCTGGCCCCTCCACTTACGTCTTTGCAGTAATAGCAGCCGCAGCCATCGATCCTGAATATCTTGGACAGCGACACATCGATGAGGCATATTTTGCACAAAAATTGATTGACAGCCCCCTGCGAGGGTGCAGCGGGTACAAAGCTCCCCGCGGCGAGGCTGTACCGGGAGCTCGAAGCCAGCGACAGGAGACTCGAGCACCTCGAGCACACCCTGCTCCGATTAATCGGCCTGTTATTATCGAGTGCAAGTGCACTGAGTCCCACCGACGTCTCGCACTTCCTCAAATTGCCCTTCGGCCCGACATTCATCCAACTGCCCCCACGTGCCTCGAGACTAGCACTGCTCTCAGGCCTGAGCAGAGGTGCCTCAGCACCCCTGTTGCCCCCAGAGTTTCCCTCCCTCAACGACAAATTATTAGCACTCGTCTCCTTCCTCACAAGTGGCATCTTTATGCCGCTCAGCTTGTTGGCGAGATCGCCCTTCTGAGAGGCTGGATTGACCGATGTTACTGAACTCGTTGCTGTACCCATATCCATCAGTGGATTAGCTCGTCGTACGACGAGCGAGTGTAGGCTAGGCATCCCCTGTATTCGCGTTATTATTTTTTCAACACTTCATCAATGTTCATTTCACACTCGGCAAGGGGATCGCGGAAGTGTCAGTGCGGACACATCCCGAATGTCACTCACTGGACAATACTCTCGTGTCACTGGGCTAAACTCGATAATTTCAGGGGGAAAAACAAACACTCGTGACTTGCGCCAACCACAACACTCGACATCTCGGATTTTCAAACAGTTTTTTGTCAACACAAGTCACAATCTTCGGGCTCAACTTTGGTGCGAAAATACGGGTATTTTTAGCCGACGTTTTTCACGACGAACAAAGGAATTCTCGAGATTCTTCGGGGCTCCGGGGACTTCGCGATTGTTTCAAGTCACTATGTGCGAATAATTTGACCCTCCGGTTGGGTAAGTGTCGTGGAAATTTATTTCCACGATTATGGAATCATCGAATTCGTCAATCTCCATCACCAAAAGTTCTTGACATAGTTGGCAACGCGCACACATAACTGCGGCGATTTTTTTCAGTCTGGTGGATTATTTTTTTTATCCAGTTGTTATCGCTCTGTTTTGCTTTTTTATCCGAGTTGGATAAAGTCACTTGTACTTTCACTGTCAAGCCTTTGGGGCACAGATGTTGATTTAGGGTGGGCTCGAAACGTCATTGTGATGGTTTATACACTGGGGATTAAATAATGCAGAAATGTTGGTATTTGCGACTTGGAAGAAACTCGGTGGGAAAAAAGAGGGGAAAAAATGGTGAAAAAATAAAAATAAAGATGATGTACCACGCACTTGAGTTATTGTGTTATTGTTGATATTTTTTTTCACTCGAATCGGAGTTTTTCTCGGGATTATCGAGTCTTGGTGGGGCTTGGGGGGACTTTTTCACTCGGGTGGCTATTGTTTTTGTTTAGATTCGACATTATGCCCGTCTGACTCATTTTGTTCGCGCAAGAATGGGTTGGCGATGGTGAAAACTCGAGGGGGAGGGAGAGGTGGCAAGCCATGCGCTGATTTGCGGCCTTTGCGGAGAAAATCTCTGAAGACGAGTATTCAAGTTTCTGGGAATGGCACGGAGATGGTGGGTCCCAGCCAATGGGAGGGGCGAGTCGAGCTGGGAAAGACCATTGTGAATCCCCTGAAACGGTGTAGTGACGCGGGAAATTCAAATTGAGCGGGCGAGGAAACGGCTGGAAGTTGAATTGCAGTTTTTGGATTTGCAAACGAGATTGCAGGAGTAATGTTTAGAAGAATGTGATACTTGATTAGTTCCATCCAGACATTTTTGAAAATATTGTGAAGAATGGGTGCATTTAATAGATAAATAACTGTTTATTAAAGATTTTGGGACGAAATGAATAATAAATAGAGATGTAAAAAGAAATGATATGTTTGCGGCGTAGGGAGCAAAATTAAAGAATAACTAGAAAGAAAGAGATGATCGTATACGAAGGTGGTTGAGAGGGAGGAAAAGAGCATATACGCAACAATAGCAATATTTTAGAAATTGAAGGGGTTGACGAGGGGTCCATCGAGGATCAATAAAAAGTTGAAAACACCTCAAAAAACTCGAATAATACTGAGGAAAATTTTTTGACGTGGATACGTCTATGGTTTCAATATGGGGGCTCATTTTGGGGAAAGATCCTTATGTGCAGCGCCATCTATCGGAATCCTAGAAAATTCTAGACGTTTCGAGGTAATTCGAGAAGATTCTTGAAATTTCCAAAAAAATCAAGGAGTTTCTAGAAAATTCGAGGGAATTCAGGGAATTTTTAGAAAATTCGAGAGAATTCAAGGAATTTCCAGGAAATTCGAGAGAATTGAAGGAGTTTGTAGGAAATTTGAGAAAGAAGAAAAAACCATGGACGTATCCACGTACAATTACAGCTGTATCGAAGATACAACCGCCTGCAATTTTTAAAAAATGGGAGAACTCTGGAAATTCTTTCAATTCTTTCAAACACCGGGATGAGCCGCCATGTTGGGTATTTTGATCAAATCCTAACGAATTCAGAGTTTTTCTGTCGTTTTTTAGAGATTCGAAGGTGAAAAACAAAGAAACATTTATAATTATTTTAAAGTTTTTGGACACTACCTCACTGGGCCCCCAACTGTAATACGTTGGCGACACGAGTTGATAATTTTAGAATGTGAATAGTGATTGCTAAAAAGCAATATAAGTATGATAGAAGTTCTGACATCCGCCTCTTTGACCCCGAAAATCAAATGTGGAATTTTCATGATTTGTCGACGATTCATTCTGATATTTTTTTGAAGACGTTTGTGTGTGCGGGCATATGTGGTCAACATTTTGCCCAAAGATATTTTTTGGACCCATGGAACAATTAAAAAAATTTTAAAAAATTATGAAATTAAAAAAAAATGGTTTTCCACAAAATTTTTTTTTTCTATTGATATGTCTTCATGTAACTTGAACTGATGAGTTTGTGAAAACGATTGTCTCAGCGGATCTACAGTTATTCTCATAAAATTTGTAAAAACGCTGAAAATCGAAAATTCCACTGAAATTCGACGATTTCACCTAAAATAATGAGGGAATACGAATTAATTTTGTATAATCGATGCGTCTCCACAAAACTGAATTCCAATTGGATGTTAAGCAGAATCGTCTCGGCGGTTGTTCAGTTATTTGGATGAAACCTTGAAAATTTACTTTTTCCTAATCAACAGAAAAAAGGGAATCGTTCGGGAAGTTATTGGTTCGACCCATAACGGGTCCCACCCCAACATTCTCAATAATCTTCAAATTAATGGTGACGGAGTGGTAATAAAATAAAATAAAGTAATTGTATCAAACATCTTATATTTAATAATCACTAAAAATTATAAATTATTTTTTCAGCTTATCCATCCCGTTCCCTCGAGAGGCCGTACCTTAAAAAAATATACCGACAAATAAATTACGACTTAGCAAGAATTAAGTATAAGAATGAAAAAAATATTTTTATCACATAGGTTTTGAAAAAAAATTGAAAGCTCGATATTGAGTACAAGAGAAACATTTAAAGATATTACACATTTGAACACAGGATAATCTCAAATATATTCCCTTCATCCGAACAGGCAAGTTCTTAAAATGAGGTGCTTAAATTTTTCTTCGACAGTTAATCCAATTTAAAATCCAAAAAGCCATTTGCTCAAGGCCATAACTCTTGCAGGCCGCATGATCACTCATATTGTTCAAAAAAAAAAAATATAACAAATTCATTTAAATATAAAAACAAGAATATTTTATCTCAAACAATCTGTTATTTAATTACAGGGAAATGTTGCCTGGTTGACTGTACTGTCCATATCTGGAATGTGTGTCCACAGCTCTCACAGCAAAGTAGTAGTTGTTGCCTTCCGAGAACTGTAATCATATTTCCAGGGGAAAGTTATCAGATATCATTTTGCGAGACAGCATTATTTAAACTAGCTGAAATTGAAGACATACCTGGGTTAGAGTACAGGCCATGGGAAGGGGTAGAGCCCTGACATCGCCAACTTTTTTCCAGTTTGATGTGTTTGGTGCCATTCCTGTTATCTCCTGGTATGCGTAAAGCTGGTAGCTGGCTATCTCCGCGTATTTTTCGTTCAGTGCCATGTTCCAGGACAGCACAATTCCTGAGAACAATTTTCATTATTGACAATTCTTTTTTTAAATAAAGTGATTAGTTTGCTTCCGAATGTGAGCATTGCATTCGTCAAATCTGGAATTTTCAATTTTTTGTGTCAAGATAACTCATTTTGGCCTCAGGAGTATGTGTGTGTGTATGGAAAAAAATAATTAAGTCGTTGTGTAAGCAATATTTTGTAATAAATTGATTTTTTGGAGATTTAAATAAATGCACCTGAAGAGGAATGCCTAGGGCATTCGAAACGTTTTCTTGTCTTCGTACATTAATAATTTGTGGAGCAAATTAATACCGAGAATAATAGTCGGAACTAGTCGTTCACTCGCTTCGCTCGCCAACCCCCACCATCCTTATTCTGACCCTTAATCTGACCCTCGTGATCCTCATTCTGACCTCATTCTACCCCTCGTGACCCTTAAACAGACACATATGACCCTTGACACGACCCTTATTCTAACCCTTGTGACCCTTATTCTGACCCTCGCGAACCTTTCCTCTGAACCTTGTGGGCCTTGTTAACCCTTATTCTGACCATCATGACTCTTATTTTGAACCTCGTGGCCCTTATTGACCCTTATTCTGACTCCAGTAACCCTTATTCTGAACCTCGTGACCCTTACGACCCTTATTCTGAACCTCGTGACCCTTATTGACCCTTATTCTGAACCTCATGACCCTTATTCTGACCCCAGTAACCCTTTTCTGAACCTCGTGAACCTTATTCTGAACCTCGTGAACCTTATTCTGAACCTCGTGACCCTTATTAACCCTTACGACCCTTATTCTGAACCTCGTGACCCTCATCGACCCTTATTCTGACCTTCGTGACCCTGATTTCGACCCTTAAGACCCCTAATTGTGAAGTCTTTATTTTGAGTACCAAATTTTTATCACCAGTCGGAGCAATAATTTTATGTGAACAAATAATTCTTCAAATTATTCCAATTGTGATTTACAATATTCTTCCCAACGCCATCTTGATTGAGTTCGCTTTTAAATTCAATTTAAAATACATCATCACAGAAATTCCACTCCGAAGCAAATTGCTAATTTATTAACAAAAAAATATTGACTGGATTGGGACGAAAGCAATTCTCCACTTGTTCTTAAAATTAAGTGATTAGAGTTTCACTTTCGAATGGAAGCATTGTATTCGTCAAATTCGTGAGATTGATTGCAACATCTGTTGTTGAAAAAAATTATTTTGAAACCAATAGCCAGGGGATGTTGACTGCAATGAATCATTGAATTCAATTTTAACTACATCGTCATAAAAATTCCATGCGGAAGCAAATTGCTAATTTAGTAGCAAAAAAATATTGACGATGTTGTGACGAAAGCAATTTTCCACTTGTTTACAGGTCTTGGGGCTCTCACCATGTTGGACTTTGGATATCTTCAGGGATGGAGCTGGCGGTGGTAGTTTCATCGAAGGATCATGCTTGTAAGTTATGCAGTCTGGAAGAGGTGCAGGATGCTGAAAAACAAAGCAACAATATTCACTAACAATTCCACATTTTCGATGAGAAAAGACATGGAACGAGGAAGAAACTTACAGATACCTTATAAAGTTGCACGGTTGTGCCTGATGTTGGCACGACCCTCACTGTGCCATTGGCCATGGTTGGAACAGCTGTAAGAAGCCGAATTGAAATTTCATAAATATTCAATTCAATTAAATTCTTTACTTCCTTGATGTTGCAAAAGTTTTTCTTTGTTTTACATCTACACATGCCAAATCTCATAAATATATCCAACCTATTTTTCTTGTTTTGAATATTTGAAAGTTTGTGGTGCAATTTCACTGGAATTTTTCAGATACTAAAACCATTTTCCAGTTTTGCAACCAAAACCCTCAATTCTTGTAATTTTTATTCGAATCAGCACACGTATTCATGCTTATGTCTTTATTTGAGGCTACAGATCATATCAACTAGGTGTTTCAATACTTGAAGACTTGTACTCACAAGCATAAGCGATGTTCGTCAGTGCAGGTCTGGTGGTGGTGGTCGCCCTGACCGGATTGTTATTGTTGGCAACAACGAGCTGACGCCCAGGCTGCATGACGACGAACCTGGGAATGCCTCCAATAGTGCTCATGTTATTCTGAAATCAGTGATGCAAATTACAAACAGCCCTGACGACCAACTCCTCACATTTACCACTGGAATACTAACAACTAAAGCAGTGGGAGTTGGCTGTCCAGCAGGTTGCACAACCCTGAGAGCCGACTGAGGTATAGTGACAGCAGTTGTAGCTGGAATCACCCTCTGGTACCGCCCTGGGGCCTTGGGCACATGAGTGGGACCAGCTGTTGTCGTGATGATGGCTGTCAGAGGTGGCGGTGCTGACTGCTTTTTCTCGGGCTCGTCAGTCAGATCAATGAGATTGGCATTGCCCTTGTTGTTGGGAGTGAGGACTTTAGTTCTGGTAATTGAATTGGTGACACCATTGATGACAACGTGGTGGATTGGCTGACCAGTGCTGGCTGTTGTGGTGCGTGTTTCCACGGGTTTTGTCAAGGACAGAGAGGATGGTGTGACTGTGGAGACGAGAGGTTGCGTTTGGAGGGTGTTCTGGACAGCTGCGCTCACAGGAGCCACTCCAGGGACGTCTGTTCTTCTTGGGGATCGAACTTTGATGCCCCTTCGAGCGTTGGGATCCTCCACCTGGGGTGGGATCGAGCCGTTCACTGGTGGCTTGGGCAGTATCTTGGTTTGCACTCCTTTCCCAGCTGCTTGCAGCTGTCTCAAATTCTGAACTCCATGGTCCTGTGAAGAATAATTAGGTCAGGCTGTCGTCGACATGATGTGGCTGGTGCTACTTACTGTCAAGAAGTTAACTTGAAGCCCCACAGATCGATTTATCTTGATGGGTGTTGCATTGCCAGTCGCACTGTTACGACGATCTGCACTGAAACGATTCAACACCATCTCAAAATCGTTGATCTGCTTGGACAACTGCTGACACTTCACTCGTATTGCTTCCTGATTGCGCTCAGATATCTTGGCCTTCTCGCGAAGCTTGCCGATCTCCTCGCGCATTGTTATCGTCTCGACAATTTTCTGGATGAACAGCTCCTCGAGTTGCTGGAGAAATCGTTGATTATGATATCTTTGCTTTCTGAAAGGAGATGGGAAAAGGGTTTTCACTCACCTCTTGTGTCAGCTTCTTCAACTTCTCTTTGTTGTCTCGTAGGAAGAATCTACGAACACTGTCGAAGGTCTTCTTTGACTCGGTTTTAATGGGTTCTGGCTTGGTTTGAGCATTTTCCTTTTCGATATCAGTCTTTAGTTTCTTGGCAGTCGCAAGGTCCAATCGCTCGTCACTCTCCATATTGCGTTTCAGGGAGGATGGCGATTGGACTTTTTGCTTTGGAGTGTAAGGTACCATAGAGTCTTGTGAGTCTGAATCAGTGTCATTGTTCAATGTCACAATATTCTTTCTCACTGTGACTTCGGCTTTCTGGGCGGCCTCACGCTTTGCTCTCGTCACAATCTCTTTTCCTGTAATTATTTTCCTCATGAATTCAGTGATTCAGGTGGGACTGAGCACTTACAAGCAGATCGAATGAACAAACCCATTGAGCAAATTAAAATAACCATGAGCAATGAAATAAAAAGAATATTCCGTGTCCAGACTGCAGCCAAAACCAATCATAACCAAAGTAGAAACTGATGAAAACAAAAAACCAAAATCCATAGAGCAAAATCAGAGAGAGAAATCATAATTTGAAAAACGCATTCAAAGCAAACCATTCCCAAGAGTTAATAATGATTCTGAGATGACATTCATTAATTGAATTATTTTCCTACCTGTTGCAAGCTGGGCATCACCACGCGATCTTCGAGTTCTACGCGTTCTCGAATCATCCAAAATTTCACTGTTTGTCTCTTTGACAGCACTGACCTGCTTTGGACGGTCAGTCGTGATGTCTGATGTTGGCAGACTGTCGTTCGCACTGTGGGAGACTCCGCTGCTCATTGAGTCAGCGGTATTGTCATCATCAAGATCGATGATCTCGTCATTGCTCTTAGATCTCTTGGGTTCCGCCAACAGAGACTTCAGGATTGTGTTCGCCGCGTCAGATTTCTCGGCTGGTTCGTCTGCCTCGTCTAGGATTTCTATAGCATCATCAGTGACCTCAGGCTTCTCCTGAGGCTCAACACACGCGATCTTGCTGGGAGCAGTCGTGTCATTCTCTGATGAACTCAACCTACGTTTGCTGGCGCTTGCCTGATCATTGTCTTTCGTGTCAGAAAAATCATTCTGGTCAGCAATTGCTTCGCTTTCTGCATCTGATATTGTCTCTCCACACTCTAAAGACGGAGAGGGATTTGCCCCCTCAATGGCTTTGTCCGTTGCCGATGCAGAATGATCGCTTTTGATGGATTCGTCTTTGGAATTTTCATCGACAACTACTACCGGATCAGTAGAAGTCTCTACTAGGTCTTCCGACTTCTCCATCAAGGGTTCTTCGTCAGTACTCAGTGAAGGACAATCTTTCTCATCGGTTCCTGATTTCGAGACGTCTTTCGGTTGCTCATCGCTTTCCTTTTCTGGTTCTTCATCATTTTCCAGGCCATTTTCTAAGATTGCGTGATTGCTTTCGGTATTTGGAGGTGTAGGAACGGCCTCAGAGTCAATCTTTTCGTTGTCATGTAGGCTCGCATCGGAGCTTTCGCCTTTAGAAGGATCTTCCACAGATTCAGACTCTGGCCTCTCCTCACTTGGAGATGAGGCTCGCGATGTTGGCACGACTTTCGGACTATCTCCTACGTCTTCCACATCATTCTGCCTGGTTTCATCATCATCGTGATGATCATTACTATCGGAACTGATGTCGCTCAGGTCTGCGTGTGGTTTCACGAATATAATTTTTTTCGCCTGACTGGTGGACGATTCCGGCACCTCCGGATTATTCAATTCCGAACATCTTTCGGGACTAAAATTGGCCTGATCTTCACGATAATTATCCTGCTCTACTTGAAAATTTTCAGCAAAATCCTCAGTATTATTTCCGCGCTTATCAGAATCTTTTTCGCCATTCGTTATTTTATCTAGTTGCAATGATTTACTGTTAGTTCCAAGAACCTCGGGGTTTGATTCTGCAATCAACAAGTTCACGCCTAAGACTTCCTATCCTATTCTAAATCTTATATTTACTTAATGTATCTATTTTTACTGATTTATACGCCTATGCGTGCCTTGATTATGATTAACTTTTAATGTCGGTTAGTTCCACCACTCGATCACATGAGATCTCTGCTAATGAGTGGGTGAATATGTATGCTATGAAATATATTGGTTGCAGTCTGGATCCGAAATTTCACAATACACCAGGGATCTATCCCAGTGCGGATCTGACTTGAACTTTCACAATTTTTCATAATTTTGCATTGTATTTTGCAATTAAAATACAACAATAGCTGATGAATCATCAGTCGGTAACGCCAATTGAAAAAAAAAGATCTCGAAAGGTTGCGCTCAAAATGGCGCCCACGATAGTTCACAAAATGGCATCCAGTATATTTTTTTTTCTGGCTTGAACCACTAAAACTACTGATTGTCTCAAATAAATGATGACTTACCCGTCAGTTCAGTCTTGTCTATATTGTTATCATGATTCTCTACACGCTTGGAAGCATCAACTTTCTCATCTCCATTCTCATCATCCGAAACCCTCAAACGATAGCTGTCCTCGGACAGTGCATCGTCGGAGAGTGCTTCTCCATCATCCCCTCCACCGTACAAAAGTTCATTCTCCAGTTGTTTTGATATATCATCGAGTCCATTTTCGGCGTGCGATGCCGAACACAGAGGCTTTGTTTCAGTAATGTGTATTGATTGTGCCTGCACTGATTCCATCATCGGCTCAATACATACAATTTTTAGATAATGGCCGACGTATCGTTGGAAGAAGTCTACAAGTTAATAATACCTCCTTAGTGGGGAATTTATTTATCTTAGGTATTTTATACTTAAGACGCGACTAGAGTTAACAGGCCAGGAGCTGGAGGATCCCAACATTCGTGGAATTTTCAATAAATGATAGAGTTAAATATTTATATAAATGATTGAGAGTTTTAATATGTTGGCTTTCAGGGGATTGGAGAGTTGTCCTGAAGAGGGTTTCCAATAGAGACCGAAACGTTGATGTACAAAATTCGATCTTTGTTGTGGTTTCTTTAGTACTGACGATTGCTGGGGCAAATAGTCTTCATTTTAATAGAAATAAAGCTGTTCTGGTTATTCCAGAGTGATCCCCAGAGATGTTGGAGAATAAAGAAAGATCTGTTTTATATTAGTCATGGAGATGAGAGCAATCATTGATAATAAAGATAGATTCATGAAATTGTTAATTAACGATGTTTCGTTAATTGTTTTAGATTAATTGGGGCCAGGACTTGTTTAAGTTGTTATTGTATTCTCTGGAGGAGTCTCTTTTAAATACTGACAAGATGCTTTTTTCTGTTGTTTGTAGTTGTTTGGATGTCTTTATATCTTCATACATAACTGATTTAACTAGTAGTGGGACTGGAAATAAATCAAGTTTGGAGTCTGATAAAGCTAAAATAATTGACAAAATGTCATGACTCTCGCGTATAATCATACATATTGATATAAATAATTACGAGTTTTAAGACGATTTCGGATTTCGGGTTTCGAATAAAGACCAAAATGTTGATATACAAAATTCGATTTTTGTTGTTATTTTTTTAGTACTGATGATCGTTAGGTCAAATAATCTTCATGTTAATATAAAATTTGTTAATATATAATTTATATTATAAATAAAAGTATTGATTGTTCCCGAGTGATTCTAAGGGATGTTAGAGAATAAGAAAACTTTCAGCTAATTGTCAGTTAAGGATGTTTCGTTAATTATTTCAACTTAATTAGGCTCAGGGCTCGATTAAAGTTGTCATTGTATTCTCTGGAGGAGTCCTTTTCAAATATCGACAAGATGCTTTATGTTGTTTGCACGTGATTGGAAGCCTTTTCCTATGTTCTAATACATATAACCGATTTAATTAGTCACGGGACTGCCAATTAATCAAGTTTTGAACCTGATGAAGCTAAAATAATTATCAAAATGTCGTTTAATGACAATTAAGTGAAATCATTGTCAAATTTATGAATTATAGAAATGAACGAAAATATTTATTGTGCTGATTATCGTAATGATCAATGATAACACTCGCGTATAATCAAGCAATGAACTTTCTTTTTTCGAAATATCAATATTAAAAATGTTAGAATAACTGTGGAGGTGAGCAGGTTACGAGTCTCCGGGTTTATGATGAGGGTGAAATGTTTATGATAGAAAAATTCGAGGATTAGTTTTAATTTCCCTGCGAGACAGATGGAGTAATTTCAGGAATTTGTGTAAATTCAGGAAAATGTTGGTTGCGAATTTTGCATATTTTGTGTGAAGGAATATTTTAGGCAGAAGCTCAATGGAGACAGTCACCTCAACTTTTTCTCACATCCAACAACTGATGCTTTTAATAACCGTCCAGTAATTGGCCTGTTTACCCTTTATAAATCAAAACCCCCATGATACACTGAGTGTATCTGGGGTTTTAGTAAACACCGCGTGTTTATGCCAACAAATTCGTTAGTTGAAAATTACCAAAAAATAACTGTTTTGCCCGAATTTGAAAGTCTCAAACATGAGCAACTGCTCTGCTTTGGATAAAAAAATATTTGACTCAAGAGGCGGATCATTCATACAAGACGCTGCCTTTTCAGGATAAAAATATCTTTCATAAAAGGAAGTTTATCCAGAAATATTTCGTCCCTAAGTTACAATATTTCTGCCATATCATTACTACTATTCCGTTTAAGAATTCATTTTTTGTCTGCGATTACTGAATACGCGCGTTTCATATAAATCGAGCATTTCCCGGGATTAAAATACCTACGGGTGCACATAATAACGAAAAAGTAACCTAGAAATTATATTTCTTGCTTGCGCAGAGAATACAATGTTTTTGAAAAGACTGAATCTATCTGTGAACAAAAGTTAAAAATCATCAAAAAAAGATTCTTTTTTGATAATTTTTAGCAAACGATTTATTTGGCACAAGTGAAAGTGCTTCTTTGAGAACTCCAAGATTTTTAACCAGTTGCCTTTACACCGAAAATTGGGAGCTTAAAAATCAGAATAACCCCTAATCCACCAATAATTTCACCAAGACCCAATTAACCAAAGATTAATTGGGCAAAAACAAGGCCCAAATGGAGGCGACCACGTGATCAAAATCAAAACTCAATTTCCTAAACCGGATTTCATTCCGAAACCTATCTACCGTTCCTCCGATGGAACTTCCGTAGTTTCCACTACATCCCTCATCATGACGAAACAATCTACGCAGCAATTCGCCTCCGAAGATTGAGGTTAGGGTAGCTCGAGGCATCTCCGAGTGATCCCCCAAGCAAACATTAAAATTCCCCGAAAATCGTATAAAATATCCAAAACCACCAAATCCCCAAAAAATCCGAAACCCACGGATTCGCGGGTGGGCACGTGTCAGTCTATCCCGTTCCGCCTCCCCCCAAAAAGTTCCTAAAAATCCCAAAAACCGCCCCGAGTGGAAAAAAATTCCCCCGATCCGCCTGAACCCGCGGCTGATCCCCCCCGAACAATGCCGCAAACAAAGCAAATTCCGATTGTTTTCAAACAAGAAAAAAAAGAATTCCCGGCCCCCCGCGAACCGCTGCACACACTCCGCCCCTGGTATGAGAGCTGAAAGTAAAAGCTGCCTCGGTAGTGCCTCGAATCGTGTTAGCGCCGTTGGGAAACAGCCCTCGATTAACCCACCAACATCATGCCTTAATTTACCAGCACCACATGCACCCACGATCCCCCCCAGACATTACCTTATCAACAATTCCATTAATTGTTTCAAGACGATATGCCCCACGGTAATGAGTAATGGCGGTCACGACCAATGTTAGTAAGGCAGTTTTATCGACGATATTTACCACGACCGACGTAGAACAGTGAACCCAGGCCCCGGGTTACGAGCGCCGGACATTGCCGAAGTATCACGAAGTCACGAACATGGCGGCACAATGTACTCTAAAAGGGATCCATTTCGATCCAACTTTGACCAAAAATCAGGCTCATTAACGGACAATTGTAAAACCCCGAACGCATTGGCCCCCGATAGCGAACGAGATTGTCGCGACGAAAAAGTCCATCATTTCCGTCTCATGTCCGCATAATGGGAATCAAGGTCGCCCGAAAGTACCTGTACTCTCCCCTTTTCCAACGGGTCACATTGATCCGTTTGACCATCGCCCGAAATTCTCGAATGTAAAGTGTCTATTAATAGACGATCATCTCCCTCATCCCTCTCCCGAGTGTCTCGGAAATTCTTATCAAACAATGACTTTGTCGAATTCCCGTGAAAATCATCGCCTCACGAGGTGAACGAGAAGTCCGACAAATGGCCGGAAGTGCCAATGTCAAAAGACAAATGACGAGACAATGGAGTATTGGATGAGCCTCGCGCCAGGAGGCGCTCCACTCGAGACCATTGATTTATTGATTTATTGCTCGTTAACGTGTGCGCAATAGTCATTACGCCTCAATTTTTATTTATTTTTTTTGAAGCTTCGATTGACTTGTTTGAAGTCATGTTCTCTTCCGACATCCGGACAAATCGATTCTGCGGAGTGACGCCCCCCTGTGGAGCCTTTAGCGGGGAAAAAAAATTTTTTCGAGCGTAAACAAAGATAATTGCAAGATGGTCTTGACTCGGAACATTGTTAAAGGTCTCCATACTCGAGTTGTTTCGAGTCACGTGGTGTGGAGAACTACCGCCAGGCCCACCGAGACATGATGTGTGTAGCGACGCTATGAGAAATCGATAAGCATTGGAAAATGATGGTTTACTTGTAAACTTCCCGGATGATTGACAACAAAACGTTAATTTCGTTATTAGGATTTTTCGTTTCAGTCGAAAGCCCAGAGCCGCGATTGTGCCCGAATTACCCGAATTCTAGAGGATCTCCTCGGAATATTAAAAAATTGATATTTTTAGACTAGTCTGGACCTTCGGGATCTTCCCACCGCTGGCAATTGTTTCCGTCATAGCAATTCGATCATTTCAGTCGAGCTTTTTGACTCGAGTCATAACCTACGAGTCCGCAGAACCTAACCTCGAAATCTCAAATTTTCTCTCTCAAATTTTCCCCCAAAAACTGCATTTTTCCCGTATTTGGATGTATTTTCGGGAAATGTATATCGCCAACTTCGTATAGACATAAATACAAGTCTCCATTTAAACCCTAGGACTCGAAATATGACTTGGGAATGGGTGTGAATGGGACCTTGGCCGTTGATTCAATTGTCCTAAATTTAACATTTACACCCGTTATACTGAGACTGATGATTCATACTCACCAGTTATCACCAGGACGTTGACCTTTCGTTATTGTTGTCGATGAAATACTTTACTGAGTACTGAACAAATTATGGGAATTTGATACGAAATGTTCAGGACGAACGCCAGCACTGTTGTACGCCTAGCGTCGACAACACCGCACAGCTGAACAAAGCACTCCAGCGATGTTGCCACGTTTCCCTCCTGCGTTGCGACTGCGAGGGGCGAGGGGAGGGGAAGGGGAGCCGAGCTGGGAATATATTCGACTTTTTTCAGGTACCAAACAAAAAAATGATACTTTCGTCGCTGGCGGGGGATAAACCCCAATTTTTCCCGACTATTTATAAATTTTTTTTGTGCTTTAATAATTCGGTTTTTGAGGGGAAATCTGGGTGATCGTTTGCTGGATATCCGATTTCAGTCGCGCATGCGCAGTGCACTCACCCCCCCTACATTTTATTGAATCGCAGGACGAAAGCGATTTTTTAAATAATTGTCGTTATTTATCTTTTTTTTTATAGGTGATGAGCGGTTTTGTCAGCCAAGGGGGTATTATCGATCCTTTCGCTACACATTTAGAGGGCAATTTCGGGTCTAATTCGCCTTTTTAGGCCTGATTTGTTGACTAGATAAGTTCAAGGTTACTTGATGACGTCAGAAACGCATTTATAATTATTTAATAGGTGAAATTCGGGGGAGAAATGCGCGTAATGAAGGTGTGAATAATGTGGGGATTGTGGTGCGATGGCGCTGCAACGGGGTTTCACGTATAAATACGCGCACGCGTTGGCACTCGCTCCCGATCATTAGCAACAAAATAATCGGATAAAATAAACAATGGAATCGAACAATTTCCCCGCTACTTCTGGAGGGGAGAACTTGTGAGGAAGAAATTAATTTTCCCCTCACGCCTGAAGACTTCCAGCGAAATGAAGTCAGTCGTTTCGATTCGACTTCGAGTTCTCGAAAGTCGGATTAAAAAAAAATCAGTACACGTATTTAACGGAGAAATTCGCATTTGCGGACGGGGGAATGAAAGTCTGCGCGAATGACGGGAATATCGCAGGGTTAAACGTAAAGAATATGAAATAAGCGGGATAATCCTGCGGTACATTCCAGACGAAATACCAAACGGAGTCGTGATGACGTCATGGCACCCGACACTGGGGGAGTACCGCGGATGCAGTTGGGTGTGGGATCGCCAGTTTTAACTGACCGATTCTGGCGCACGAGAGAGTTACTTGGAGCCCTTGAAAATTTATTCGCAATATTATTTAATTATTTAGGGCTAGTCACAACATTTGGATGTCTTCCTAAGAATATTGCAAACGCATTTATATCGGAAATAACTTTAATTTTAATTTTTGAAGAATTATTGTTCAGAAAAAAATTAAATTTTAATTTATTCGCGGCATTATTTAATCATTTAGGGCTAGTCACAACATTTGGATGTCTTCCTAAGAATAGTGCAAATGCATTTGTATCGGAAATAACTTCCATTTTAATTTTTGAAGAATTATAGTTGAGAAAAAAATTAAATTTTAATTTATTCGCGGTATTATTTAATCATTTAGGGCTAGTCACAACATTTGGATGTCTTCCTAAGAATAGTGCAAATGCATTTGTATCGGAAATAACTTCCATTTTAATTTTTGAAGAATTATAGTTGAGAAAAAAATTAAATTTAAATTTATTCGCGACATTATTTAATCATTTAGGGCTAGTCACAACATTTGGATGTCTTCCTAAGAATAGTGCAAATGCATTTATATCGGAAATGACTTTAATTTTAATTTTTGAAGAATTATTGTTGAGAAAAAAATTAAATTTACATTTATTCGCGACATTATTTAATCAATTAGACTAGTCACAACATTTCAATGTCTTCCTACTAATAATGTAAATGCATTAATATCGGAAATAGCTTTAACTTTAATTTTTAAAGAATTATTATTTCCGATTTATCTGTTTATGTGGAAAAGGGTGCACCAGCGACAGAAAAATGTACTCTATCTTGTCGCTGATAAGTCAACATTAAAAAAAAAAAAGAAGTCGAGTGTCGGATAACCACCGCTGGCGGGATTGAACAGCAGAGGGAAGCACCAAGCAGATGGCAACGAGTACACCTACCGGCCTGAGCCCATAAGTACCGGCTCCAGACATAATTTTTTCGCAGAACGTATTCAGTCCCTTGAGCGAACGAAGCTCTTGGCCAGTGGCACTTTTTGCGCAGTATTAATTCGTGAGTATTTTTCTGTTGTAAAACGTTGCGCGATCGCCGCTCAGGGATTTTGTTGACGACTAAACGTCTTCTGCGTGAAAGTATAATTTGATTTTCGAGGTAATCGCGGAAATAATTTGTGGCGAAATTGATGGAATGTGGGCAATCTCCGACGGATCATTGACCTGTGCGGAAGTTTCTAGATCTCGAGATGAAACGGCATTTGCATGATTTTTTTTCTTGTGCAACGGACGTATCAATTCTCGCGTCGAAAAATTAGGTACTGATTTCATGGGTCGATAGAGAGCATTAATTGGCGTGAAGATTGCCTTGGGCGTTCCTCTATTTGTCGTGTGAATCGATATCGAAAACAAATATTGTGACTCCGTAGAACTGATAATCCGGAGGTGGGCATTTTTACTTGTAAACAAGCGGAAACACTATTTTTGAGAGATATTTCAAGTTGATCTTTTAGATCGATCAATTTCCTTTACTCATTTGTCTCTGAAACTGAAATAAAATAGTTATTCGATATCTCATTTTGAGGGAATGAAAAGGAAGAATAGTATTCACTATTTTATTGCACTATTTTAGCACTCGAACAATATTAATAAATCAGGGAAATTGAAACTGAAATAAAACTCTGGTTAGAGTCGACTGTTTTGCGGGATAGGGGAAGCGAATTCGGAGAATCCGACTCTATTTCCCTGCCCCCACTATGCACTCACGCCGAGCCCGACTTCCAAGAACTGGGAACGATAAAATGAAAAATACTATTTCTTTTCTCTCTCAATTCAACACTTTATTTTAATGATAAACTTTAGTTCACAGTTTCAACTATAATAGGAATATTCATATAGATTCAGACGATTTTTTTTATTATCAATATTTTTAATTTCATTGACTATATTTCATCACAGAAGCTTTGTACCTAACATTCCATAGAACAGATATTTCTCAGATAGTTCGTTCAGTTAACGAACCATGTGAATCAAAAATGTTACAGTCGTTTTCTTTACCTCCCTTCATTATTTGATTTAATCCAATTTCGAATTAATTTTATGCCAACAAAACGAGATCCTCCCCCCATGACAGCCAGAAGTGGACTAAATTTTTTGATCGACAATTCAAATGCAGAATATTTTATTTTTAGTCTTTACTGGAATCGGAAGACAATAGCAATTTGAAGAAAATATTCGAGTGTTTACTCTCCGGCTTGCGTGGGGACAGAGTGGGGGAAGCGCTCGAGCGGCGAGACAAAAAAATTGAGGAGAAGTTCGACACTAACCAATATGCCTCTAACCAGAGTCCACTGTACTCGATATTTCGTTTTGAGGGAATGTAATGGAATATGGGTGCAAGTGAATAAATAATATTGGAAATGGGATATTAATTTGAGTAAAAACGCAGTGAATTCAAATCTAATTTCTGTTCTTTATTAAAAACGCACGAGGAAGGAACGTCTGTACTGTACGAACTGCTCCAGCAGACTAAAAACCAGTCACAAAGACCAAAAGAATATCGTCACCTAAAGACAAAGAACCCTCAATTCGTTTTCCCTACAAAATTATTGTTTATGTTTATATTTCGTTCTCCGGCGCTTTCTCTGTCGATTCGGTTTTCCAACTCATAATATCATTAAATTATTTCTCTGAAATTTAGGTAAATAATCCAACAATAAATGGGCAAAACAATGAAATACTTTGTTAAAATGTTTATTTACTCGAGGAAGGCACGTCTTTTTTTTTAATTTTTTATTCAAGCTTCAAACCTGGCGGTTGCACAGCTAAGGGAGGCACGTCTACTAGAGGACCGCTGTCGTGAGACTAAAAGCAATAGCCAAGTGAAAGCTCTCGCTGGGAAAACGAAAGGAAAAATAATAAAGTTTTACGACTCAAGCGGACACAGTCCTTCAAATTTCAGCATGTGTTTAGGATTAAACCGCTCTCAGTGCAGAGCACAACGGATCGTAAATTAGTCCCTAGAACTGTTTTCCCAGTATGTCATAAATCTTCGTCGAGTAGTTTTTGTACGATAATAAAAGAGCTGTGCTCAAATATTCCAACGGAATGAGAAGAAAGAGTAGTGCTCGCCATTTTAGTCTATGACGATGATGATTTTTATTCTAAAATTGAATCTTATTTGAAAAAATGTAAAACTATCAGTGAAATCTGAAGATTGCTAAAGCGTTTAGTATGATACTCTGCTTTCAATATTCTGTCTATATGTATTTACTTATTTATTTTTCATTTTCTCCTTTTACGCGTTAATTCTGTTTCTTTCTGCGTCTTGTATATATTTCTTTTTCTGTAAGCAGCCTCGAATTACCTCGCTGTAGAGGCGACTAAATAAATTATTAAATAAAAAAAAATATTACACTATTTTACTATTTGATTGAATAATATTAAAGAGTAAAGAGAATTGAATAGTTGGGTGTACATGAAATGGAATTTTTTTGTCTCGACGAAGAACTCAATTATTATACGTATTAGTTGAGAATATTGCCCTCTCCAATCCCGATGATGAAGAATCCGATAAATTCGGTCTGTTGTTTATCGGATTTGGATGTATTTTAATTACACAAAAATTCCAATAGAAATTGAATGGTGTCAAAAGAATTTTTATCGATGCTTTCAAATCAGTAGCGAAGCGGTAAGACGATGATTCAAGTAGGTTTCGAGTATTCCTTAGTTTTCAGTGACTCGGAATCTGAGATAGTGAGATATATTTTTTTCGACAGAATCAATTTTTTCTCTCAGTGTAAGTAACTCGAATCGTTTTCCCGCTTCGCTACTGAAATTGTATTTCTCCAATTAAAATCAGTATTCTACCCAGATATGCTCAAACCTCGCACATTCCAGGAACATGCCGACCTACAAGGTGATTTACTTCCCAGTGAAGGCCCTAGCCGAGCCAATTCGCTTCCTCCTCAGTTACGGAGGTGTTGAGTTCGAGGATGAGCGATTTGACAGGGCTGACTGGCCCACTATCAAGCCCAGTGAGTCATAAAAAAAATTTGAGGCGGCTGTACCTTCGATACAGCGGTAATTGTACGTGGATACGTCCACGGTCTTTCCTTCTTTCTCGAATTTCCTAGAAACTCCTTGCATTCCCTCGAATTTTGTGGAAACTCTTTGAATTCTCCCGAATGTTCTAGAAACTCCCTGAATTTCCTCGAAATTTCTAGAAACTCCTTAAATTTTTTCGAAATATCAAGAAACTTCTCANTTCCTTCTTTCTCGAATTTCCTAGAAACTCCTTGCATTCCCTCGAATTTTGTGGAAACTCTTTGAATTCTCCCGAATGTTCTAGAAACTCCCTGAATTTCCTCGAAATTTCTAGAAACTCCTTAAATTTTTTCGAAATATCAAGAAACTTCTCAAATTACCTGGAAATGTCTAGAATTTTCTAGAATTCCGATAGATGGCGCTGCACATAAGGACCGTTTCCCAAAATGACCCCCCCATATTGAAATCATAGGCGTATCCAAGTTTGAAAAAATTTCAGGCGACTGTATCTTCGATACAGCAGTAATTGTACGTGGATACGTCCACGGTCTTTCTTTCTTTCTCGAATTTCCTAGAAACTTCTAGCATTCCCTCGAATTTTGTGGAAACTCTTTGAATTCTCTCGAATTCTCTAGAAACTCCCTGAATTTCCTAGAAATTTCTAGAAACTCCTTGAATTTTTTCGAAATATCAAGGAACTTCTCAAATTACCTCGAAATGTCTAGAATTTTCTAGAATTCCGATAGATGGCGCTGCACATAAGGACCGTTTCCCAAAATGACCCCCCCATATTGAAATCATAGGCGTATCCAAGTTTGAAAAAATTTCAGGCGACTGTATCTTCGATACAGCAGTACTTGTACGTGGATACGTCCACGGTCTTTCTTTCTTTCTCGAATTTCCTAGAAACTTCTAGCATTCCCTCGAATTTTGTGGAAACTCTTTGAATTCTCTCGAATGTTCTAGAAACTCCCTGAATTTCCTCGAAATTTCTAGAAACTCCTTGAATTTTTTCGAAATATCAAGAAACTTCTCAAATTACCTCGAAATGTCTAGAATTTTCTAGAATTCCGATAGATGGCGCTGCACATACGGACCGTTTCCCCAAAATGACCCCCCATATTGAAATCATAGGCGTATCCAAGTCAAAAAAAAATTCAGGCGACTGTATCTTCGATACAGCAGTAATTGTACGTGGATACGTCCACGGTCTTTCTTTCTTTCTCGAATTTCCTAGAAACTTCTAGCATTCCCTCGAATTTTGTGGAAACTCTTTGAATTCTCTCGAATTCTCTAGAAACTCCCTGAATTTCCTAGAAATTTCTAGAAACTCCTTGAATTTTTTCGAAATATCAAGAAACTTCTCAAATTACCTCGAAATGTCTAGAATTTTCTAGAATTTCGATAGATGGCGCTGCACATAAGGACCGTTTCCCAAAATGACCCCCCATAGTGAAACCATAGACGTATCCACGTCAAAAACATCAAGCCAAACCCGTAATTCCACATGTCGAATTAATTATAAACTCGAAAAAATTCTAGCCATGCCTTTCGGTCAGACGCCAGTTCTGAAGGTAGGTGACAAGACAATCCACCAGTCCACAGCGATCTGTCGGTACTTGGCCAAACAGTTCGGTCTTGCGGGGAAAGACGACTGGGAAAACCTTGAAATTGACGCGGCAGTCGATACCATTCACGACTTGCGACTCAGTGAGTAAAAAAAGCGCAATTGAAGTCGCGCCATCTCACGATAATTAAGAAACTCAAGTCATCATTGCACAACATGATTCATGGCCACCTTTTCCTTGTTTAGAAATCGGTGCATACAGTTACGAGACCAACCCAGCAGCTAAGGAAGAGAAACGTGGACCTCTTTTCAACGAAGTTATTCCCTTCTACCTTGAGCGTCTGGACGCTCAGGTGAAGAAAAACGGTGGTTACTTCGTCGGTGGCAAGCTCACCCTGGCAGATATCGTTTTCGCAGGTCTCCTCGACTACTTGGACTTCATGGCTAAGTGCAATCTCATCGAGAAGTACGAAAACCTCAAGGCCCTCAATGAAAAAGTCCTCGCAATTCCGCAGATCAAGGCGTGGGTGGACAAACGCCCAGTCACCGAATGCTAAAGATTCTCCTGATCTACATTCTCATTCAATGCGTAATATTTTTATGAAGTTGAAAAATACCCACCTATTAATGTATCTTAGATTGTGAGCACTAGCTCCACTGAATTACTATTTTTTAATAAAGTTTTTCCAACTTTTTGATCGATGACTACAGTGTACTGATTATTTAACACCTCATGAAATTGATTAATTAGTTCAGTTGCGAAGCGGTTAAATTATTCAAGTCGATTTTGACTATTGGTCAAATGAATATCTTGGGTACAGATGTATTATGTAATCATATGAGCTCTAGCATAGAACTATCAGATCATTTTGTTATCTGATACATAATTTATTATAATTGATATGAATCAATATTAAGGGTTGAAAATTTAGGAACATTTTTTTTAAGTCACTGATATTGGAAAAAATCGGCGGCCAAATCCCTGACATTTATTTCTTCGAGTGGTCGATTTGACGGTGATGTACTTTAGCGCAACGGTCAACGTTTCCCTCCTATGGTGACCAAACTAGGGTTAAATTCGGAGATATTTCTCGAAAACTCAGCTAAGAGCTGCCACCATGAGACCTATACAAACTGAAAAAATTAAAGTGCTCGGGATTTGAACTCGGGTGGGTATCGGAGCCCCAATAAATTGAAGATTGTAATGGTGATTGATAAAACCTAATTTGACTAACGGTTAATCATAAAAATTGAACAATAACTTCATGAAAACATCATAAGGGGCCATTGGAGAAAGATAACTTGAAAGAAACGGTCAAGTCATCCGAGATAATAAAACGCCTCATCATTGTACGAAGCTAGTCATTCGCGCAAACATTGTAGTTTTCCGAAGAAGGGTCTGAGCGAGCCGGTTCTGCTTTTATTTAGCTATGGAGAGATTAAGTGTGAAGACGATCGAGTTACTATAGAGAAGCGACCGCAGGTGAAGCCCATTGAGTTGATAAACATTTTATCATGTATTGATTTGTTCCGATGAAAAAATGAAATTATTTTCAGCGACACCTTTTCCTCAAGCGCCGGTTCCCCCGTACGGAAAACGGAATATATGTGAAATATATGTCAATTGTACGCACATATATTTCGGCGAAAAATGCAATACATCAGATATATTTTCGGCGAAAAATGCAATATGTCACATATATGTCACGTATAATTATTTGCATATATTTTTTTCCGTGAGGGCTGGAAGTGGATGGTAAGAGTATCCACCAGTCCAAGGCAATCCGTCGTTATCTGTCTTGAAGTTGCAAATAAACAAGTGCCTTTTTTTAAAAACACTTTTAACAATAAAATTTTTTATGATAAATAATTTTTTTTTGGCATTTCAAATTCATTTTTCGCATTTTAGATGCGCTACTTTAACGGGAAAGATGTTGACATTGATGCGGTAGTCGACACTATTCATGATTTGCGTGCTTGTAAGTATAAAAAATAGTAATAATAATGCAACTGATATGTGAATTATTTGTCCATTTAACTGGCCTTGCTCTGTTGCCTCTGTATACTATACAGTAATAAATAAATAAGTGAATGAATGAATAAATAAATATCTAAAACAAACGCCTTCAAAGAATTCCCAACTGTTTAAACCGTCGCGACGCTGAAGTAAAGAAAAACTGGGTATGTCGTCGGAAGGAAGGTCACATGGGCTGACTTGATATTCGTCGCGAAGCTGGATTACTCAAATTACATGGCGGAATTCGATCTTGTTGACAAGCACGAAAACCTCAAGACTGAAAATAAAGTGCTTATTCCCAGATTAACGGCTTGGGTTGATAAACGAGCCAAAATTGTAATTCATACATTTCTTTTTGAATAATGTATTGACACTGATAACAAAGTAAAACAAGTGGGATATTGCTTTCGTTACAACAGAGTCTGTATATTTTCGCAAATAAATTAGCAATTTGCTTCCGAATGGAATTTCTGTGATGATGTATTTTAAATTGAGTTCAATGATTTATTGAATTCAAAATTGCCCCAATATTGGGCCGACGTTGGCCGCCAACATTGTCCCAATATTACCCCAACGTCGGCAACCAGCATTGCCCCAACATTGGCCCAACGTCGGCAGTCAACACTGGCCCAACGTCGGCAGCCAACATTGACCCAACGTCGGCAGCCAAGATTGTCCCAATATTACCCCAACGTCGGCAGCCAACATGGCCCCAATATTACCCCAACGTCGGCAACCAGCATTGCCCCAACATTGGCCCAACGTCGGCAGCTAAGATTGTTCCAATATTACCCCTACGTCGGCAGCCAACATTACCCCAACGTTAAAATTGTTTACCTTTCCCTGAATATTAGTTGCAAAATAAATCATTCAAACTCCTGAGGCCAGAGTTAATTCCCCTGTCACGAAAAATTAAAAATTTCGGATTTAACGAATACATTGCTCCTACTTGAAAGAAAAAACTCATTCATCAAACTATTATCTTCAATCATGTTCAAATAGTAATACAATTCACCCATGAACGAAAACTAAAATAACGACACCCATAAAATCCCTTTTAGACGCACACACCACACGCCCGTTGGGAAAATAAATGAAAAATCAGAAAAGCCCCCATTGTTCTCATCACGAGCCCCTGGAATTGAAGACCTAAACATTTTCCATTGCGATTCTACGTGTAATGATGAATCACAACGGACAATGAGTTCCCCACAGCAACAAGGATAATAGCAATAACAATTTACCGAGCTAAACATCATCAACGCTCGTTTCAATGGAAGCTATTGTCAGGGCGATTCGATGACATAACGATAAGCCGCAGGGCCGGGACGTGGAGAACTGGTCGAGTGAGTGCTAACTCACATCCAGTCGTTGCTAACTATTTCAAGTGGAAGGAGTGGCTTCTCTCGCCGGCAAACCGGTACTTGCGATCTATTTTTCACTCGCCAACTCTGCTGAAATAACGTCCAGGTATCGTCGAGGAGACTTTTTTCATAAATTGCCGCACGGAGAGAAATATTTTATATTTAAGAAAAATTACACATCTTTTCTGTAATTCCGGAGCGAAATGTTTGGAGGAAATTTTACGGAACTGTCACGGAATTTTTCCAGAAAGTTCCGTCATTTTTACCTGAATCTCCGGTGAAAAATTACGATATCGTCACTTAAATTTTTTGACTCGATTCCGTAATCGGCGAGCGAAACATTTCTCTCCGTGCGTGGTGTAAGTTTTGATATTAAGAGATCGTCATTTGGGTTTTCTTAATCGAAATTCCCCTCGTGATTCCGGCCATTTATCGGTTTAAACGAGACATTTATCTGTTTCGCTACTGCATTCGTGATATATCATCATTTTAATGAAATTATTGGGCTCCAACGGAGGATTACAATATCGTCCTTGAATGTACCCTGACCTACAACTGCGATACGCTCGACAGTTATTAGGAGTGATTGTTCCTCGGAACGTTAATTACAAACGACTGCGGTATCCGTCATAACGGGCATGACAGTAGGTACCATTTAGCATCCATTTTTAGGATTACGGAGGCTCTCGCGGTTTTGTTCACGTTTTTACTGCTGAGAAGCCGATTTTGAAGGTCGTTTTGCTGACAATCAATGCAACAAATTGTTATTGACAATTTAATTGTAGAATTCGAGTTTTCTCGGAAACTATGCAAGATATGAAAAAATAGTTGAAATGAAAAAAGTTCCTCTTGTCAAACTGAACATTATTGCTTTTATGCATTTTTTTCATATTCGAAGTATTTCTGGGGATATCGAGGGTCGAAAGAATCGTCCAGTTTGTGCGCGGCACGCGGGACTGCCTAGAATTAGACGTGCGGATAACTCGGAAAATAATCTAGATATGAAAAAGATTCATAAGTACAAATATGTTCAGTTTAATGAGAGGAACGATTTTTATGGGAAGTATTTTTTTCTATCTTGGATAGTTTCCGAGAAAATTTGGTTTCAACAGTTGAATTGTTGATAACTTTTTTTTGCGTCGGTTACCAGTAAATGATCTTCAAATTCGGATTCTACGGATCAAAAAAGATGGAACACATCAAAATTGATACTAAATGGTACCTAGCGGATGGACTACCCTGTTAAAAAAATTTGGGAAATTTTCAGAAAATTTTTTTTCGGAAAATTCCTTGAATTCGATTTAAAGAGGAAAAGTCTATAGAATTTCAAGTTTCGCTGAAAATGAAAGTAGAGGCCAAATTTTTTAGCGCCAGGAAGACGGAAATTCCACAACTCACATGAATTTTTCAGCGAAAATGAATATTCACTGTCAGATTCCCATTAATTTTCAGGGAATTCCTTGAAAATTCTTGAAATTCCCGAAATTTTAAAGCAATTTTCCTGATTTTTCATCAATTTTCCCTAATTAAAATAAAATGTACAGTTCCCTGGTTTTCCATGAAATTATGAATTTTTAATGACAAAATTCTTAATAATTTTCAATGACAAAATTTTTAACGAGAAACGTTATTCCTTATAAATTTCCAAGACTGCCATCGGAAATTTCAGTGGAACATTTTTAATAGTGTGCGTCGTAAATTCCCCTGGACATTATTAATTTTGTAATTTTGCAGTTTCGCTTTTTCAAAAATAAAAAAAAAAACGAAGATGGCCTACAAGCTGACGTACTTCAACATCATGGGCTTGGGTGAGCCCATCAGACTCATGCTGAGTTATGGTGGAATTAAGTTCGAGGACCGACGATTGAGCTTCGACGAGTGGCCGAAGTACAAGCCCGGTGGGTAATCTCATAAATTCCCCAAAAATCACCCATACTCCTCCTCCTCTGGCTCTTGAATTTTGCAGAGATGCCGATGGGTCAGATGCCGGTGCTGGAAATTGGGGAGAATAAATATCACCAGTCTAAATCGATACTGCGTTATCTCGGTAGGAAATTCGGTATTCATGGATCGAACGACGAGGAGGCGTATCAGATCGACGCTACAATTGACGACATGGATGATATGAGAGTTGGTGGGTAGAATCAGCCCTTCATCGTTAAAAACTTCAATTCAATTCATGCATTACTATTTAAAACAGTATTTCTCCAATTACGTCTACTCATTAAATGATTTGCAATCATTCGCGGCGAGTATTGCATATAGTATACTTATTTTTGCTAATAAATTAGCAGCATGCCTCCGAATGGTTATTTTGCACATCATTTCCTTCTATCATGTATAATTCATAGCTTATTTCATTTTATTAAACTAAATAAGATTTCTTTTCAACTAATTTTGTCACATTTTCAACTTGGTTGAATGTTATCATCATCATTATTCCTATTATCCCTTTCTCTATACAACCGATTGTTTTTTTACAGTTCTATCTCTCCCCTCAGCCCTTCGATAAAATGTTAATAGAAAAATTTTATTTACACATACTTGAATGAATTTGAAACATCACATTTGAAGAAATCATCAGAAAGCTCACTTTCAGGGAATTTCATGAAAAATTCGAAATTTTCAACAATCATCATAAAAATCAAATCAACCATTAAAACAAATATTTTAAGCTATTATTGAATTCATTTGAAGCACGATATTCAAAGATATCCCCGAAATTCTGATTTTCAAAAAATACAAAATTTTTGAAAATTTTCAAATAAGTCAAAATAACGATTATTGCTGCCGCCTTCATCTTCAAACTCGGTCCAAAGGACATCCAAACAATTTTTTTAAGCCACATTCAATCAATTCAGAACATTTTTTTCAGTTATCGTGGGACAACCGATTTTCAAAAAAATCGAAAATTAAAAAAAAAATCGATAAATTGAATTTTAATTGATGGCGATCGATAGGGCTGAACAATACCTACATTTAAAAAAAGACAAACACATTTATATAATTTATTTATATAATCTAATCATTGGTCTCTAGACAAGTATTTTATGTAATAAACGTACGTAATCTTAAATCATGACGATTTCCCTCTTTCTCAGCGGTGTCAACCTGGTACTGGGAGCAAGATGAAACTGCTAAAGCAAAGCAGAAGGACGATGCAATGAAGAAGATGTCCTTCACCCTCGGTAAATTGGAGGACCAAGTCAAGAAGAATAAAGGCTACTTCGTGAACGGCAAGGTAAGTGAAAAACCGAGTCACACGTCAGGTGAATTTCCATTCAGCTCTCCTCATATTTCATGCAAACCGATATTTCCACAGCTATCTAGCGCTGACATACTCTACACTGCATACACGGATTATATCTCTCTGGCGCTGGGACACGATCTCAATAAGGATCATCCATCGCTGAAGAAACTCGTCGAAACAGTCGCTCAGATACCGAAGATCAAGGCATACTTGGAAAAGCGGCCAAAAACCGCGATTTAAGGAAAATGATTGTGTTCTCTGACATTGAAATATCGTTTATTCTATAATGTTCTCGAATTGTTTGTGTTGATTCGATAATAATTAATGATTTGCATGAGATCTCGTTGTTTGATTGATTTTACGATGCAGAATCTGCTTAGTTAGTGAGTATAGTCATCATTACCATCATCTTCTTGCTTAAAAACCAAAACTACTGATATTCAAAGTCATTCCTGATGAATTGACAGTACACAAAGGTCAAACTTCGATGGGAAACTCTTAATTATGTACAACAGAATGTCATCTATTCTTCGATATCTCTGCATCAGCTGTAAAATTAATCACAAAAACAGTCACTCAGATGATTTAAGGAAAATGATTGTGGTTTCTGACACTGAAATATCGTTTATTCTATAATGTTCTTGAACTGTTTGTGTTGATTCGATAATAATTAATGATTTGCATAAGATTTCGTTGTTTGATTGATCTTACGATGCAGAATCTGCTTAGTTAGTGAGTACATTCATCATTACCATCATCTTCTTGCTTAAAAACCAAAACTACTGATATTCAAAGTCATTCCTGATGAATTGACAGTACACAAAGGTCAAACTTCGATGGGAAACTTTTAATTATGTACAACAGAATGTCATCTATTCTTCGATATCTCTGCATCAGCTGTAAAATTAATCACAAAAACAGTCACTCAGATGATTTAAGGAAAATGATTGTGGTTTCTGACACTGAAATATCGTTTATTCTATAATGTTCTCGAACTGTTTGTGTTGATTCGATAATAATTAATGATTTGCATGAGATCTCGTTGTTTGATTGATCTTACGATGCAGAATCTGCTTAGTTAGTGAGTATAGTCATCATTACCATCATCTTCTTGCTTAAAAACCAAAACTACTGATATTCAAAGTCATTCCTGATGAATTGACAGTACACAAAGGTCAAACTTCGATGGGAAACTCTTAATTATGTACAACAGAATGTCATCTATTCTTCGATATCTCTGCGTCAGCTTTAAAATTAATCACAGGTAGCTTGTAGATATTGAAATTAATTCCGGATGAATGAATCCTATTGTAATCGTCTGATATTCCCCCTCGGCAGTCTTCACTAATCACATTCATGAAAATTAAATACAAAACTTTGTACGACACTCGGAATGAATCACTTCACTCATCATTTCACCGGTATTAATTCTCAAAGTTCATCTTCGCTTTCGGTATCCTCCGGGTAATGGTCGCGTCAGGTGACGAGCTCGATGTTTATCTCCCCCATGTACTCGGCCAGTTCGGACCCCGTGAATTCAGTTTCGTCCAGGTCTTGGAGGCTTGAGTTGCTTATGGTGTTGGCACTTTCGATGCTCGGATGACTTTTGATTCTACTTTGGGTTTTTTGGAGGGGATCGGGCCTTGCTCTAGGTTTAGAGTGTCTCTGCTGGTGGGCGAAGAGTTCTTTAGTACTGGATCTCAGGCGTTCGGCAAGCAATCCTGGAAAATCATATTCCAAATTTTGTGAGAATTTAAATGAACATTCAACCGTCCCTCGTCAATCGATTCAATGGGAATCAGTTCCCAATGAATAACTCGAAATCTAAGGGAGATGGCAAAATTTTTATCGGAACCTTTTTTGTAGAACGGATTGAGGACTACAAAAAAGGTCATAACGAAAATTTGATATCTCTCTTAGATTTGGAGATATGCCTCAAAAACTCAAGTTCAAATTTTTATTTAAGAATTAAATGTGGCCTTTCGTTCCGAAATGTTCACCAATATAATTTAATCTATATTGACATTTCATTAACTTCTTTTTAATAGTCAACCGAGTTTTTTTATCAAGAAACTTTTTTTCTTATGAAAGTCGTTTTGATTTTCTGGTTTTAATTGTAAGATTCACGTTAATTGTCTTTCTTTAACTTTTTCATCGGCAATCTTGATGTTATTCTCGTTATTCTGATTCATCATCTAATTCACCTTATCCCAACAAAATTAGAATCTGTCTCCATGACAGTCTATAGGGAACTGAATTTCATGATCGTAAATTCATATTTAAAGTATTTTATTTTTCGGTATTCCTGGAATTGAGAAACATTGCATCCTCCTTCGGAGCTCGTGGATAGTAGAACGGGGGAGGCGAACGAGCGGCGAAAAATCAACATGAGGGAAAATGCGGCGACTATAACGAGTGCGACTATAACTGGAGTCTACTATATCGATTTCGAGTCACACCTTTTCAATTGAAAGCCCGAGTTGTAGACCCGAGTTTGTAGCAGCGATGTCAGACAAGATATGATTTTTTTTTTGGGCTCCAATGAAAGAGCGGGTCGAGAAATTACGTGTTAGAGCCTCTAAACATGACAAATGTCTCTAAAGATGATATCTGTTTTCAATTGAAAAGCAGAGTTGTGACATCATTGTCTAGGAGGACAATGGGGTCTAGGAGTATGTATAGAACATTGGGGTCTAGGAGTCTCCCCTGGTTCAAAACCATCTTTAGAGGTCCTAGCACGCCATTTCTCGACCCGCTCTTTCGTTTGAGCCCAAAAAAACATTCATATCTTGTCTGACATCTTTGCTACAAACTCGGGTCTTCAACTCGGGGTTTCAATTGAAACCCCTTTATCCTCTTCACCCCGTTATCCTTTTATCTTGCGGCTTTCTATTTTGTACTCTTTTTCATTTATTTCCCCACAAATTCTGTTAATAAAATTATAGTTAATTGAAGGGGCTCTCATTTAACATTGATCCCAAAAATGGGATTCGAATCCTCTATCAAGATTCATGGAACTATTTCGAGTCAAACCTCTTCTCTTTTCTTGTATTTTCCGTCTGGGTTTTTGAAAGAGAGTTGCATTGGAGGCACCACATAATTAACCTATTATTTCAGTTATTAATTAATTGAAATTTCACTACAATTGCCTTTAGCCGGTGCATTGTTGTCGGGGCGACAACTTTTCAAGAGAGCGAGCAGCATTACATATTTGTTCTTTTCTCCCTCTCAACTATCTTCATGTACAATCGTCCCTTTCCATTCTATTATTCTTTCATCTCACGTTTTATTTTCTACTCTTTTTTATTTATTCCTCCCCACATCCCTTAACAAACTTCCAATCAATCAAAGGGGCTTTTATTCACAAAAATCCATAGTAAATGCCCCGATCGCGGAAAATAAAATTATTTCCTCTACAAAAAAAAACTTCATGCCCAACCGATGCCACTCACCTATGGTGACAGCCTTGAGGGGTCTCTGGACTATAAGACATTTATTAATAGCATTATGAGAAGCTCCATCTTTATGTCGACACCCCTCATCAAGACTTTTCCCCTGTGACGTGAGAATATTGACTTGACTGGGCTCCGAGTCATTTCCCCCCGCACAATTCGCATCGCCCGTGGCCCCGGGTGTGACCCCCGGGGTAGTTTCGATCCTCCCGGTCGTGATGACAGGATTCTGATGAGACTGACGCTCGATTTCCTCCTTCCGGGTCATCGGCGTCAAGCGCTGTGTATCATCACTGGCTGAGTACGAGCTCGAGTGTTGCTCAGGTCTCCTCGACATTGATTTCTGATAACGCGAGAGGCTGGTGTACGTCTGTCTCCGAGGGCTTGCACGTTCAATCGATCTCCTGGCACCGCATCGCTCAGCTAACATCGTCTAAAACATATTTGCGACTATTGACTTATTATTACTCTCGTGATCGCCAACAATTCCTCCGGAATTCAATTGTCCTCGATAATTAATCACCTTGAATGCCGCACGAAACTTGTTCGACATTATGTTGTATAAAAGGGGATTGACTGTTGTTGATAGGTAGTAAAATATTCCGGAGATGTACGTCAGGATGGTGTACACCGTCACCAGGGACTGTCCACCAGCATCGCCTACGCTCTTTGCGTATACGGCCAGCAGTCTTTGAGCGTGAAAGGGCGCCCAGCAGATGAAAAATGCCACTACCACTGCAACTGCATGAACAATTGGATTTCTTTTTATTTCGTTTGACGTTTTTCCGAAATTTTTTTGTCAATCACTATTTTTAATTTCAATTGATTGAACTTTTTTTTTCCTGATTTTCATTTTTATGGAGCAATTTGGTGTTGGACTGTGCGGTCAGTAGCAAAGTCGAAGAGGGAATAAAATAAATAATAAACGTTCAACTATGTTGAGACTAAGCCCAAATTTCATTTTTAATATGAGAATTGAATTCAGTAGCAAAGTGGTCAAACGGTTCAAGTCAATTTATGAGTTTTCCGGAAATATTTCCGAATTTAAGGGAGATAGCGCAATTTTCATAATAACCTTTTTTGTAGAGCGAGTTGAGTGCTACTAAAAAGGTCATGAGAAAAATTTTGCTATCTCCCTTAGATTTCGAGATATTCATTGAAAACTGGCTACTAGCCAGAATTGGCTTAAACCGTTTGACCACTTCGCTGCTGAATTAAAAATGGTGGTCATGTGTCTTTAATAATAATAATTAATAATTAACGATAAATTGACAAATTAATGAGTTTCGGGAGATTGAAAATGTCTGCAATGTGACGTCGTAATGCAGAAATTTCTTCAATTTTAATTTCTTAATTTTTCATGATTTTCTGGGATAAAAATATTGTATGCAACGATTTAACTAAAATATCAGTGTCGATGAATCCAAACGAAGAGTTATTTTCCGACATTGATTCACACCTGGCCAATAACGAGGCCACGGGAGTGAGTAATCGTCCACCAGCCATTTGCCTTCATTTACCTTTTCGCTCTTTGGAAACGTCTCATAGTATTACCTTTTATTGCCACTGCAATCTACCCCCGAGGGTCTTATTATAAAATTTATTGTTTCTTTATTCTCTGACCTCCATTTCGCTCTTAATCGAATTCAGGAAGGGGTTTAATTAATTCATTAATGAATTTCAATTTCGACGGCGTGAGATTCATTTGAGGGTATCGAATAACTCAAGGGATTAGAGCATTTCATTAAATACATGTGACAACATGAAATCAAAATAACAAAATCAACTGCGAATTATCTTTTAGATTAAAAATTTTGAATAGTCATGGAAATTAAGAATTTAAATAATCAATGTTTGAATAATACAAATAAAGTGACAACATTTTAAAAAATTGCTGCAAATGTTGAAGCGGATTTCGACGATAAATAAAATACTAAGACATCCTGAAGGTGATTTCGACGAAATATTCTCCAATTATCATAAAAATCGGGTATTAAATAGTCCCAGCTGGCGCCATATATCGTCATCCCACCTATTCAAGACATTCCCTTCCACTCACGGTACCTCAACCTTGAATAATCCCAATCTAATTGGTTAAAAAAAGAAACTCGTGTACGAATTTTATATCAGGTATTTCTGAGGGATCGGGAAACGAATTGGAGTAAACAAATCGAATAAAATATTCGTTTCTCTCTGATAGAACAGAACCGGAGAGAAAAGCGAGGGTGATTTGATCCATTCACTGTGTCTTCTTGCGGAAACTCTCTTTATCTGGAGGGAATATCTTTCCTACGACTCTAAGAAAGGATGAAACTAGAATAAAAACACCGCAAGAACTGAGGGGAGGGACTTTCCAAGTTTGAGGCTCAACCGTATTCATCACCTAGAATCTAGGTCTTAGATCGATGGACTTCGCTTGCCAAGATAGGGTTATTACCGCAGTTTTTCTTGTGGGCTTTCTACATTTGTCAAGCATACGCAGCCCCATTAACTCGAATTCTCCTCGAGCTCCACGAAATTCCGTAAAAATCTTTTCGTCGTTTTGAGTGGGGCGCCTTTCTTTCTTGATAAATTTGTTTCTGAGTTATAAATAATTTTAAAAAAGTCTAAAGTGTCCATTTTACCTCATCCTCCCCTATTTCTATTACATATCTATTTCAATTCATTATCTGTGATCCTCAACTTAATCCAATTATCATCATTTAATGATTACTATGATTATCCTCATTATCTTTTTTTCCCTTGAGTTCCAGACATCCAGAAAAAACACAGTCATCTCGTGTCATCTCCCCTTAATACATCACCCAACTTTATAATTCCTTCAAGGTCATTTGCATAATTGAATAGAAATCCGGGAATGATTGATGCAGTGAACGATGAAAGTTAGTAAACCGTGCATTATCCTCCTCCTAATCGAGGAAACATGAAATGATACCCTTCACCCCCAATCTTCAACGCTGACGTCACAAAAACTAGGGTCACGACCTGAAACTTTGATATTTGTTGTGACAAAGTGCGTGGGACTCGAGGAAGAATTGAACCCCGAGCTTTACGTGAAGAAGTCAAGTGGAATTAGGAGAAAGTCAAACAGAGTGAGTGTCAACATCCATAACCCAGGATTACGAACATTGTGGAAGACACCCGGAAATGGATTTTCATTCATTGATCCAGTGGCTTAACCCTCCCGCCTACTCTGGCCCTCCGCCAGAACGTGAGTGTAATTTACACGCACCGGGTGTTTGCTGATGGTTCATTCAAATCACAAATGTCGGGATTCGTTGCTTTTGACATTTACTGCAGGAAAAAAATTGGGGGTTCGAAGTCTGCCCCTAGATTATATCGGTTTCAAAAATTGAGAACAGTATTATTCTCCTTCGGATGCAACTAGTAATTGCATTAAAGATGCGATTCACTCTGAAGCATAAAAAATATTGAAAAATATGGGATTGTTCGCGACACAGTAAAAACGAATGTCTGAATTTCACACACGTTTGTAGACATTTTTCAGACACTGAAAAACGTCTGAATAGAATTAAATGTGTCTGAATTTCAGACGAACAGTTGCCCAAACATCTTAATTTGCGTTTGAAATTCAGACAATTTTTTATTTTATTCAGGGGTTTTTTAGTGGCTGAAAAGTGTCTACAAAAGGTGTGTGACATTCCGACATTCATTTTTGCTGTGGAGTTCGACGAAATTTTCTCCAGAATGAAAATAAAAAAAAAATAAAAAAAAATGGATTTGTTTGACTTTTACTGTATGAAAAAATTGGAGGGTTCAAAGTCTGCCCCTGGATTATATCGGTTTCAAATAATGAAAACAGTATTATACTAATTTTACTCAACATATGATTCACTCTGTGTTCGACGAAATTTTCCCCAGAAAAAAAATATAAATAATATTGCGATTATTTTATCGCCACTTTCTCGGACAGGTGTTTGCTGACAATTCATTCCAATCACAAATGTCTGAAAAAATTGGAGGGCTTAACTCTGCCCCTAGATTATATCGGTTTCAAAAATTGAAAATCGTATTATTTTCGTTTGGATGCAACCATTAATTTCATTCAAGATATGATTCCCTTGGAATAAAAAAAATATTAAAAAACATGTTCGAGGAAATTTTCCTCAGAAAAAAAGTATAAATAAAATTCCGATTATTTTATCCCCATTTCACACATTTGTGGATTCATTTATGACATTTAGTAATATTATGAAAAGTTGCACCTTAAAGTAATTTTGATTTATTTATCGTAATTGAAATTTGAAAAATAATATAATAATTGGTAATTTAATTTCTCAATTATTGGTTGACAAAATAATTCGGAATTTGAAAATTGAAATTGATGGTTATTTTTAAAATAAAAAAATTGATGAATAATATCACCAATTGACTTATTCCAAATTTAACTGCATTTCAAAATTTCGATTATGCCGATGTCTGTCCAAAATTATATCGGTTTCAAAAATTGAAAAAAATTTTTGAAAACAACTACTCATTTTGTTTAAGATGTGATTCACTCTGAACCAGAAAAATATTAAAATACACGAACTTGATGAAAAGTCAGTCTAAATTTCCCCCGGAACGAAAATAAAAATAAAATCCCGATTATTTAATCTCCATTTCCTCACACGCCAGTGCAGTTTGTACATAAACAAACCGACAGTCGTCGCCTAGCAGTCCTTCCCGGAAATACAGCGCAAATATTGTAACTAGGAAATGCCAGATTTCTGAAATAAAATAATCATATGAACGAAACTGACATTCCGCCTGATCTATCGATGCAATAACAATTTGATCGATGCCTCATGCTGACGTGGCTCCATCTCACCTGCCCAACCATAAGGGATTAATGCGACTCGATTTTGCCATGCCTCGCGTACCAGTTTATGGAATACAGCTTGTGGAACTGCCGGGAGTGTCGCTGAATAATGGATCAACTCTTGGGTATCTCTCCCATCGAGTCCCCTTGATACGGAAGCTCGAATGTTATCTCAGCAGTTACATTCATAAAAAATTGCCGATCTCATTTATTCGGTTTTAGTCGTCAACATCTTCTGATCAAATGGAACGATCTGGATGAGTCAAGGCTCGTTTTAAAGCTTGAAAAAATACCTTGAAAATGAAAGAAAAATCGAAGAATTCGACTCTGCTGTTCTCGAGACATTTACGATTCAAGACAAAGACTCACGAGAAAAATGAACAAAATTATAGGACTTGTTTTTGTTGGATATCTCGGAATCCAAGGGAGACACAAAAAATCGGTCTGAACATTATTTGTAGAGCGGAACGAGATCTTCAAAAAAGCTTTTCACAATTTTTTTCGTATCTCCTCTACTTTCGGAAATATTCGCAAAAAACGAAAGTGAAGGAAAGTTGAGAATTTCTTTTTTCATGTTTACGATGACGGAAATAGGAATACGAGAAATGAAACTAATTGCGGAGATAAGAGACGGTTTAGGATCTTCCAGAGCCTTTGTTCGTCGAAATAAATTACCGCCAAATAAATTACTCAAGTCACGAACTCGGTTGAGGGAAAATAACCGGTTTCTACTATTCCAACTCGATCTCCCCTGATTTGCGATCGAACGATCGACAAAAGCTCAACTGATGTCTCATGAGGAAGCAAAGCTCGAGTGGTCAGTGGTCACTCCCATTAACAAGAATAACTCCACAAGTACTTCATCGAATCGCCTCCATCAGCATTTTGGTAGAGCAATAAACCATTTATCGTCGATCCGGTGATGGGAAATAATGAAAATCGAGAGAATGCGGTTCATTACTCCCACACCAGTCGCTTGTAGATTGCGGGGTGGAAATAAATAAAATTGAGTTACTGGTGGATAAAAAAAAAACACATATTTATGGATAAGAGGTGTCCGAAAACCCGTCGGGAATGTCGAATGGACCTGACTCTTTCTCGATGACCTTTTCGTACTCTCAAGGAATTTCAATGAAAAAAAATAAGTGGAGGAAGAATGCGGGGGTTTTTGCTGAGGTGAATCGAGGTAATTGCTTGTTATGACTGGATAGATTCGTTGATTTAATTTGAGATGATTGGGTTATTCAAGTGGATGAGGCACGCCGGTGGGAGTGTATACGTTAAATCAGTGACGAGACGAAATTAATTCATAGCGAAACGGTAAAACGGTCAAGTTGATTTTGATTATTCCCCGGTTTTCAATGAATATCTCGGAATCTGAGGGAGATGGCAAAATTTTTGTTGAAAACTTTTTCGTAGGGTGGACTGAGAGCTGCAAAAAAGGTCATTACGAAATTTTAGGTAGCTCTCGTGGATTCGGAGATATTCTTCGAAAACTCAGATGAGGGTTAAAGCGAGTTGAACCGTTTTTCAAGAGATGAGCTCTAGGGGAATTGCAGCTTCGGAAATTTCCAATAAAAATGGCTTCACAGAATTTTCGCTATTTGCATTGTATTCAGAAATATTTTTAAGAAATTAATCTTAAAAAATTATTGATTTTTCAAAAATTGACGTGAGGATGTTTTAGTTTTTTACGAATATCACGGAATATAGTAGAGATAGGGAATTTTTTGTAGAAATCTTTTTTGTAGAGTGAATTGAGAGCTGCAAAAAAGGTCATTATGATAATTTTGGTATCTCTCTTAGATTCGGAGTTATTCCTCGAAAACTCGGCTGAGGGCTAAGTCGACTTGAACTTTTTTACAAGTGATGAGGTCTAGGGGAATTGCAGCTTCGGAAATTTCCTATAAAAAATAGCATCACAGAATTTTCGCTATTTGCATTATATTCAGCAATATTTTTAAGAAACTAATCTTAAAAAATTATTAATTTTTCAAAAATTGACGTGAGGACGTTTCAGTATTTTACGAATATCTCCGAATACAGCAGAGATAGCGAATTTTTTGTAAAAACCTTTTTTGTAGCTCTTGAAATTCTCTACAAAAAATCTTTTAACATAATTTTCGATATCTCTCTTAGATTCCTGAATAATTCGGAAAAACAGATCCTCAAGTGAAATCGGATTATTTTGTTAGCTGAAAAAACATTAAATTCTTCAATAATTTATAGTAATGAATGAAGAAAAATAATAGGCAAAAGGTAAGATACTTACGAAGGAATGCCAAACAGCAGGAAATAAATGAAAATGAATGAAATATTGTAACTCACCCAGCATTCTTATAACATTCCTCTGCGAAGTAACTCTCGACCTCCCGCTCTCACTGCAATTCAAACTCCCCGGCACTGGATTGCGCTTAACAGCCACCAGTATCCTCGATCGTCTCAATTTGATACCGATGAGTACATAAAGTACCGTAATGATGGTCATCGGCAGTACGAAGAACAATATCGTTGATATTTCAAAAGCGTGGTCGATAATCTGCCACTTGACCGAACAGGCTGCTGTGTCGGGTATGGCAGTGCCATTCAGCGTTCGCGAAAAGGTGATGCCAAACTGAATGGCCTGCGGTATTGCCAGACACAGTGCTAGTAGCCATATGAGGATAACGTACTTTACTGCACGCGAGAGCTTCGACATTGTGTGAGATAAAAAGGGGTGACAAATTGCGAAGTATCTGCAACATCAAAATTGATTGGACTCCTCTCGGATTTTGACATTTCGGGGGGGAAATTAATTGGGGAAATTGACGGGATTTTTTTAGGAAGCCACTCCTTAAGAGATAATTTTATTCTTGCTTGTGGTGAGTTAATTTGTCGAACGGCTCATCAATTCAGTAGCCAAGCGGTAAAACGATTTAAAGATATCCAGGTGCTTTGGCTATTTTTTCTCCAGTGAAATGCTTTTTTAGTTTTGTAGTCGAACATCAGAGCTTTCATTCGAGCCCCATTTGACCTTAGACTTTCGCACATTTTACAATGATTTTATTTTTTATTATTCAATTTTGTTTTATTATTATTTTTATTATTCAACTTTGGAGGTCGGAATTGGAATCTCGATATTGAACCGTTAGAAAACATTTAAAAACCCCGAAAAAATAGAAAGTTTACTTTTGCAGGAAGATTAATGGAAAAATTTTTAAATTGCAATTTTTGAAAATTACGAGCATTTTTTATAAATAATTTATAAACCATCAATTTTCCACTGTAAAAATCATTTGTTCGGAATGGTAACAAATTTATTCGGAATTTAATCAGAAATAGATTTTATGCCAAACAAATAAGGTTTTCGAAAGTTTGAACAATTTCAATTATTCATTTATAGACAATAGATTTATAAAAAATATTTTAAAATATAGTAATTCAGTGCACAATTTAATTTGAATGACTTATTAAGATGTACATAATTGATCTCTCAAACTATTCATCGGCTCTTCATATAAATTTAATCAATTCTGAAAAAAATTATGAATATTCGGCGTTATTCAAATTACATTTTGCACAGAATTATTATTATTCAAACATTGGTTGTTTAAATCCTGATTCGATGGGTTAAATCCTGATTTTTAAACATTTCTTCTTTGAAAAACCAAAACGATACACGGAGGGAAATTTTTTAGAAAAATTCTAGTGCTAGCACGGGAAAAGAGGCGCAAAGTGACGGCCAGCAAAAAAAATCCAGTGCCGGCACTAGAATTTTTAGTGGGGAAAATGTGAATTTTTCCCCGTATTTCTGTGAAAATTTCCCAAAAATCCCCAGAAATTTTACCAGAACTACCAAGAAATTTTACCTTAACAGCACTAGAATTTTTCACAGCCGGTGGATTGTGATTTTTTCTAGTACTCGTACTAGAATTTTGCTAGAAAATTTCTCTCCGTGTAATTAAATTGAGAAAAAAATTAGAATTCCGAATCTAATCGAGTTTTCTGCAATTTTTTTGCAGTTTTCAATAATCTTTGAATCTACCGTAAGGGTAGAGCTACTTTAAGTCGACTTACCCCCCACTTGAGTTTTTGAGAAATATTTCCGAATCTAAGAGAGATAGCGAAATTTTTGTAAGATTTTTCGATAGTCTACACTTCTCTTTACAAAAAAGATTTCCAGGAAAATTTGCCAACTCCTTTAGAATTTGAGATATTCATCGAGAACTGGCGCTGGAATGGAAATGACTTAAATCGTTTGACCACTTCACCCCTGAAATGCCTCGAAAAAATCTCATTTCAGGATGTTTAGCCAGTGTCGGTAAATTGTCGGTAAATGTTTTTTTTCATATTCAAGGAAAATTCTGTAATTTTTTCGGTTGACAGCAGAACGTATAAAACCACCTTTTCTAACGTTGAAGAAAAATTGATCGCAATAGTCTCGGCAGAAATGAATAAACTAATTTTTCCTTATACACGGGCTCTTACGAAATTTACGTTCAAATTGATAATTCACCTACTAGAAGACTCTAAAAATAAAAATAAAAATAGAAGGTAATGTGTAAAATCATACTGAATCCAATGGCCAGAGAAAAATCTGGGGTACCCGAACAAAAAGAGGAAATATTTGAATGATTCTATCCCACATAAGCGCATGTTAGCGCATGCATTTGGTGCATTTTGTCTATTTTATTTCTAAATAAAGAACATGGGTTGGTGGATTGAAATTTGTATCAAAGTGAAGGGAATATCTTCATCTCTCAGTTGAAAAAAAAATCAAAATTTTTTCAAGTACTTGGGATTTTTGATAAACATCCTTAATTCCCATACCATACCTTTCAACCGTGAAAGCCGTGATAGTAAGAACAGTGGCATTAGCCGAGGTCTCAGCAGCGAAGCTCTGAATGATGCAGAAACCCTCGCCAAAAACATACGGAAAATGCGACCAAATGTAGTACATCTCAGGTGGTAAACCAGACACAAGTAGCAGTAAATCGGAGATAGCCAGACTGAACAAATAGTAATTGGTAGCTGTATGCATTGATCGATTCCGCGCGATAACCACACACGTGGAGACATTCCCCACAAGTCCAGTGAAGAATATAGCGACATAAATAATAGTTATGGGTACAACAACGTACAGAGCATCTCGTTTAGGTGTTGTCTGATTGAAGCCCTCACTGATTATCAATTCCGGGTTGTTGTTGGTGTAGTTATCGGTGAAGCGCGATATATCGTTGACGGACGTGTGAACGAAGTTATTAATCCCGAAGGGAAATGTATCGATCGTCGATCGATCCTCTCGCATCCCCTGACGCATCGTTGAACTATTTTACTTCATCGGCATTTCACAGTTCCCAGTGCTTCCCTTCAATTACCGCACGAACACTTCCGTTTCTATTTCTATTTTTGAAGTTTTAAAAAATACGGGAACAGAAGAGTTTTGTATTTTCACTGATTTTCACTATTGTGCCACGACCGCCCACGAGATGTTCTCCAAAATGACGAGCAGTCGAGTTAAACGCGACTTTTCGATGTATAGGACAAGATTAATGACTCCAATGCCCCTGTTTGTCGTCAACTCGACGATGAAACGGTCAATTCTACCCATAAAAATGCGCGAAACCGTCAGACATAATTATTTTTCACCGTGAGTTTTTTTGAAGAATTTTCTAATGATAAAATTCATGTGCGGGGGGAATTCTGAGTGAATTGCCCGCTTTTTATCGAGCATTTCCTCACTTTTTCACGATTTTATGCACAAGTCTGGCGCTGAGTCGTTGGTTTTTATGGGATTCCACGGTTTGTGTCATCCCCGCGGATTTCTCGTTGTGCTCCCGCTCGTGTGAACGTGTACAGACGACTAGAGGAGGCTTGAGCCATCGATGACACGATTCCTCAGCGTCTTGGCCACCGCAGTCGCCGGTTGGATCAAGTGGGAGTCAACACGATGCTCAAACACTTCGATCGATTTAGTTTGCATTGATTGATCGCTGGTGATGAGGTTCAACTGAAAATTAGTAGGGAGATTTTATTGGTCTTCCGGGCCGTTGTGCAATGGGATTTTTTATGGGGAGGCTTGTGTAAATTGTTGACAGAAGTCCAGACTCTGATTAGCAACAAATGTCGGGGTTTATGAGGTTTGGGGGGGGGGGTGTTTTGACGTTCTGCTTCTTCATTTTATTTTTATCTAGTTATTCATTCTCTCTTTTCAACTTCCAATGCAGTCTTTTTTTGTGAATAAATAATTAATATTTTTTAAACATTTTTTATTGCTAGAGGGAAAACTTTACGATGATTTTTTCATTATTTATTGTTTAGAATTATGACATTCTTCATCTTCATTATTTTTATCGATCTATTCATTGACTTTTTCAAGGTTTTCTGTCTATTTTCTTTTTGTAAATAAATAATAATAATTTTGTAAACGTTAGAATTTTAATTGTTACGCAGGAAAAATTTTCCGATGATTTTTTCATTATTTATTGTTTTGAATTGTGACTTTTGCCATCTTCATTTTGTTTTTATCCATCTATTCATCTATTTTTGCAACTTCTTTTGTCTAGTTTTTTAAATAAATAAATAATTAAAAATTTTTGAACATTAGAATTTGAATTGTTAGGCAGGAAAAATTGTCTGATAATTTTTTCATTATTTATTGTTTATAATCATGACATCCTCCATCTTCATTTTGTTTCTATCGATTTATTTATTAATTTTCTATAATTTTTAAATTCATTCTCTTCTTATAAATAAATAATGAATTTTTTTGCCAACGGAAATTTGAATATGAATCAATTTGTAATAATTTCTGAGTAATTTTTTTCAGGGAGAAAATAATTGTTCATGAACTATTCGTGAAAGAGAGCAATCTTGTTTGACAAATAGGAGTTTTTTCACAGATTTTTTACTGTTTTCTAAACGTTCAGAATCATTGCAATATTTGAGTGATGGGAAATGAGAAGAAAAGGATTTCAACGAAAAATGATGACTGAGAAGTGATTAATGATCTGAAGTTTTTGATGGGGTGAGAATTTTTTCCATAACAAATATACTCTCTCCCCTTTGTCATTGAGATTGATCGCGATTCATGGATTTCTCCATGATTTACGGATATTAAAAGACGTCAAAAGTTTTTCTGGGGAAAAACAAATTGAAACGGAGATAAAATTGATAATTTTTAATTGCCAATAATTCAACATCGCAGAGCGAAATTCCACAATTTTCTTTTTATTTCAAAAATATTTTTCCAGACTTCAGAATGACATTTCATCAATTAAAATCGCATTAATAAACTAAAAACACTATTTCCATTATTCCGTTATTATTATTTCCATTATTCCATTATTATTTCAATTTTTCCATTATAAGTTTTCTTTTCGATAAATAAATCAAGTCGTTTGATCACGGATATTCAGACGTCAATAGGTTTTCTGAAGAAAAACAAATTGATTCACTCAAAGAAAAAGGCGAGAAAATTGATTATTTCCCGCATCACTCTTCCGACCAATAGAATTGCTGTACTCGACGTCTCGTGGGCCAATCAGAAGAGAATTATACCGATAATTTCCCGTCGGCTGATAATTTTCCCGTTGGCAAACAGAATAAACAATTGTTGATTGTACCACAATGACACTGAATACCTCAATTCTATTTATCAAAATGGTGATGTAGGAAATAATCCGACAAATTCCTTTCGAGCTCCAAATTTAATCAGATATTTCCCTCAAGCTTCCTTGCAAAAAAACGATCTTTCCACATTTTGTAGAAAATTTTTTTAACTCGCAAAACTTGACACCCTCATTTGTTTGCAACGAAGCTCTCGGAAAATACCCGATAATTTTGAAGCTCCTGGAGTATTCCTACGGATTATTTTTCCCATCACCCTTTCGACCAATAGAATTGCGCTATTCGACGTCCCGTGGGCCAATCAGATCATTTTGAAGCTCTCGGGGACTATAACCGATAATTTTCAATCCTCAATAACTCAGCATCGCCAGAGTGAAATTCCGAAATTTTCATTTCATTCCAAAAATATTTTTCTAGACTTCAGAATGAAATTTTCTAGATTAAAATCGCATCATGTAATCGGGAGATATGAACGATCTAAAAACGTGACGTTTTCCCTTACGAATTCTCCTATCGATAAATAAATCAAGCCTGGACTATTTCCTCTTCATAAGGGGCAGAAAAAATACATAAATCCTTGGAAATTCCGGTGGGAGAATTAACGGTCATCGCCAGACGCGGAACATGTCATAGTGAAATGCACGACATATTCCGCGAAAGGGAATTGCATTCTCAAATAGCGGGACATCAGTCCTGCGGGAGTGGGGATAGGCGCGAGTGTGGTGGGGCGGTGGGGCTCGAGTGCTCAGTGCCACCGAGCGAGTGAGACAAAATGGCGATAGGCCGTGCGTTGGAGGGAAACAGACGCCGACAGTCCAAGTTTATGATAAAATTGTTCGGAAATTGTTGGGAGAAACGTGTGATAATGTGTTTTGTTGTGATGCAGTGGATTGCGTCATGTGGACACTCGATTTTTGTCGAGATTCGATCGTTCTGAAGGGCCGAGGGGTCGAGACAAAGGACCCAGTGACAAGACGACGCGATAAAACGTTCGATATTTAATATTTAATTATTACGAAGGGGCAGAGTGAGTATATTTTTTTCCTCCAGTGAATGAAGCATGAAGCGATGGGTTTTGGCTGCATTTCGCGTCGAGATTCGAGTGTCGATAATCGATTGAGTGATGTTGAGGCACCGCCGGGTGCGAGGGACAATAACAGACGCGGTGGACAGTGTTTATGATGAAATTGTTCGGAAATTGTTGAGGGAAACGTGTGATAATGTGTTTTGTTGTGATGCAATGGATTGAGTCATGTGGACACTCGATTTTTATCGAGATTCGATCGTTCTGAAGGGCCGAGGGGTCGAGACAAAGGACCCAGTGACAAGACGACGCGATAAAACGTTCGATATTTAATATTTAATTATTACGAAGGGGCAGAGTGAGTATATTTTTTTCCTCCAGTGAATGAAGCATGAAGCGATGGGTTTTGGCTGCATTTCGCGTCGAGATTCGAGTGTCGATAATCGATTGAGTGATGTTGAGGCACCGCCGGGTGCGAGGGACAATAACAGACGCGGTGGACAGTGTTTATGATGAAATTGTTCGGAAATTGTTGAGGGAAACGTGTGATAATGTGTTTTGTTGTGATGCAGTGGATTGCGTCATGTGGACACTCGATTTTTGTCGAGATTCGATCGTTCTGAAGGGCCGAGGGGTCGAGACAAAGGACCCAGTGACAAGACGACGCGATAAAACGTTCGATATTTAATATTTAATTATTACGAAGGGGCAGAGTGAGTATATTTTTTTCCTCCAGTGAATGAAGCATGAACCGATGGGTTTTGGCTGCATTTCGCGTCGAGATTCGAGTGTCGATAATCGATTGAGTGATGTTGAGGCACCGCCGGGTGCGAGGGACAATAACAGACGCGGTGGACAGTGTTTATGATGAAATTGTTCGGAAATTGTTGAGGGAAACGTGTGATAATGTGTTTTGTTGTGATGCAGTGGATTGCGTCATGTGGACACTCGATTTTTGTCGAGATTCGATCGTTCTGAAGGGCCGAGGGGTCGAGACAAAGGACCCAGTGACAAGACGACGCGATAAAACGTTCGATATTTAATATTTAATTATTACGAAGGGGCAGAGTGAGTATATTTTTTTCCTCCAGTGAATGAAGCATGAAGTGATGGGCTTTGGCTGCATTTCGCGTCGAGATTCGAGTGTCGATAATCGATTGAGTGATGTTGAGGCACCGCCGGGTGCGAGGGACAATAACAGACGCGGTGGACAGTGTTTATGATGAAATTGTTCGGAAATTGTTGAGGGAAACGTGTGATAATGTGTTTTGTTGTGATGCAGTGGATTGCGTCATGTGGACACTCGATTTTTGTCGAGATTCGATCGTTCTGAAGGGCCGAGGGGTCGAGACAAAGGACCCAGTGACAAGACGACGCGATAAAACGTTCGATATTTAATATTTAATTATTACGAAGGGGCAGAGTGAGTATATTTTTTTCCTCCAGTGAATGAAGCATGAACCGATGGGTTTTGGCTGCATTTCGCGTCGAGATTCGAGTGTCGATAATCGATTGAGTGATGTTGAGGCACCGCCGGGTGCGAGGGACAATAACAGACGCGGTGAACAGTGTTTATGATAAAATTGTTCGGAAATTGTGGAGTGAAATATGTGATGTGGTGTGTTGTGAGGAAGTGGATCGTGTCGGGTCAACGCAGGTTTCTTTTTTTATCGAGATTCGAGTGTTTTTAAGGGCAAAAGGTTCAGTGATAAGACGTGATGAAACATTCGGTGATGAATAGTCAGAGATTTCCGAGGAATTTAGGTTTTTTTCGTTGATGTTAATTCTAATATTTTTAGAGGTTCTGCTGGCGTTTGGTGAGCCCCAGCTGACCCTAGGTCCCCAAATATCTTACGATTATTTTATTATTCGAGATCTGAAGATCGAAATCTGATTCCCATTTTCAACATTTTTTTCAACTGAGAATTTAGAAAGACTCTTTTGGGAAAGATTTCTAGAGTGATTGGAAAATTCCATTTTTGCGATGATTCTGACCCTTTTCCATTAATAATTTATAAACAATCAACTTTTCATTTTTAAATTTCATATTTTAAAGTCGTAAAATTTTTTTTAAACATTTTTTCGTGCTCAGAAGTCCATTAGAATTTGATTAAAAACAGGTTTCAAGTTCATACACAATAAGAGAAAAAAATTTTCTGCCGAAAAATTATGTGTGCCGCTGAAAAGATTTTTTATCGTGTGGAGTCAATTTACTTGTGGACAAAAAAGAAAGTTTCCACTCAAACATGGTAATTTTCGAAGGAGTAATTGCTCTCGTGAGACATTTGTATGTCTTTCGGGTGAATACATTCGTTCTACCGAGAATTATATGGGGCTCCGGTTTTATCCAGTGAATATTATTGAGTAGTGCATATCCTTGTCCAACAAACACTTATAATTTCCATGGAACAAACGATAATTTCAAGAGGAAACTACAATTTTCTTGCCGAAAACTGTGTTATTGGCAAAACTAAATAATTTCGAGGGGACAATTTTTTTTTGGGAAAAAAATATTCTTTCCTCGTCGATGTATTCTTTCTATGGTATAAACCTATGGAGTTCTCTCAGATCAAATGATTGTCGTACAATAGATTATACTTTTTCCTGCCAACAGTTCGAATTCTTCTAGGGATATTTCTGATGATCACGACAAAAATTCAATTTTTGTGAAGGACATTAAATTTCCTTCTATCTAGGGGACGGTGGGGCAAAATGAAACACGGGGCAAAATGAAACAGCAAGAAAATCTTGTGATATAAAGGAGATAGGACGATTTTCATGAGAACCTTTTTTGTAGAGAATTTTACAAGCTACAAAAAAGGTCCTCTTCAAAAATGTCCTATCTCCTTTAGATGACGAGATTTTCCCACTGTTTCATTTTGCCCCGTGTTTCATTTTGCCCCATGCTCCCCTATTTCCAGTCAGTTCATTTCCCTCAAGTAAATCTGTTCCACTCCATCAACCATTTTCACGTGCAACATGTAGTTTTTCGGCGGAACTAATTTTTTCTCTCAGCGCAATTAAAAATAAATCTCTTCGAATTTATCTCGGCAATTAAAGCAGAAAATGTGATGACAAAAAAAAATTATTTCCATTCAATCGTCCATAATTCCCCTCGACACTTGATGGCTCACCGATCAGAGTTCCCCAAAATAACGCGTGTGAAAAAACTCCACCCTTCATCCCACCCCCCATAATTAATGAATTGCTGATATTTTCGGGCACCTGTTGCCGTGACGATTGAACGATTGAGTGGACAGTGACCAGTGCCGACACGCGAGGTGATATAACGTGTTTAAAACGACTTACCTGTTGAACGTGTGACGCCTAGCCGATGCAAAACTCCTGGAGAGGTCGACGATCGAGGGGAGGTCTTCCTTATGCAGCACCGGTGAGTCGCATGTTTATTTAATTATTTTTTTCAGCTCTATCCCTCGAGCAGCGCGCGCGCTTGACAAAATTCTCCGGTTTCTCTCGGTTTTAAAGTTGTATGAATATTGCTTAAATTTTGAAGATGAAAATCTGAAATGGATTTTAAACGGAAGTCGATATGAATGAAAATATTCTGGTTGAGTTTGCGCTCAATTGCCAGTCTAGTATTATTGATAATAATTAATTCAGAAGTGACAAAACAACACAGAGTCTTATGAGAAAATTATTTTTTGAAGTTTAGAGAGAAGATGAAAATGTGAAATAAAGTCTAAACGGAAGTTGATATCAATAACAATATTCTGGTTTTCAGTCTAGTATTATTATTAATTAATGCAGAAGTGACGAAATAACACAGAAAATAATTATGAGAAAATGAATTTTCTGAGATTAGAAAAAACATTAAAATGTAGGAATTTTTTTTAAAAATTGGAAAAAAATTAATGAAAATTTTATGCTCAATACGAAAATCATCGTCAATGTTAAACTTTTATGATAAACAATTAGTTTCTGGGTACATCGAATGTACGTAATGCTCTAGTCAAACGAGCAACTAATGTTTGAGAAAATGATCGTAGAGAGAATTTCATTTTATTAATTTTTTTGATTTTCGCTGTTTAAAAAATTGGCTGAATTTTCCGGAAAAAGACATTGAATTCGATTTAAGGGAAGAAAGTCAATGGAATTTCAAGTTTCTTTGAAAATTCAAGTAAAGCCACCACAATTTACATGAATTTTCAATGTGAAAATGAATATTCACTGCCCAAGTCTTGAATTTTCAGGGAATCCCTTTAACATTCTTAAAATTCCAGCAATTTTTGAAGGTATTCTCTGATAATTGAAAAGAATCTGGAATTCAAGGAGAGATTCCTCCAAATTTTCCTGATTATTCATTAATTTTCCTTGAAAAATTAAACTAAAATTTCCGGTTTCCACGGAATTGTCTACGAAATTCTGAATTTTCAGTGACGAAACTCCTTGTTTCGTCACTGAAATTTCGGTGGACATGTTACTTGTTAGAAATTTGCAAGCCCTTCACTGGAAATTTCAGTGGAAAATTCTTAACAATTTCGTCAAACTTGGGATTTATCTAAAAAATTATGAACGATGAATGATTTTTTTCTGGCATTTTAAATTTATTTTCTCACTACACTCAACGACTTACGTGGAATTTGGATATACTTAAACGCCGCTTCAGCAGCGTTTCATTCCTTCCTCGGAATCGAATCGGAACCGGTTGAACAAACTCGCGGAAAATGGAGCGAAAATGTTAATTAACACTCTTATCCCCTCCATTCGTTACGCACTTGGCCGAGGGGGAAAAAACCCGCGATTTTTCTCTATTTTATTTTCGTCCGAATGAGGACTGGTGTCAGTGATGCACGAGTGGATCCTCGTCAGGGAGGATATATCGGTGGTTCGCGGATTCGAACTGGTCGCGTGGTGATGCCGACAGGGAAAAAAGTGATGCCGAAATGGGGTGGGAGTCTCGCGCCAGCGCTGGACTCCAGCGGACTTGTGGGTGTCTCGATAAATACAGATATATCTGGTGTGTAAAGAGCATTATTTCTCTCTTTTTATCATTCTCTCGATGAGCCAGGGAACTTTCACTTCAGGTGATCCGAAAAATCAGACCCTTCACTTATGAAATTTCCCAGTGAGACACATTACCGAAGATCAAATGCGATTTAAAAAAATTTAGGAAAAGTTTTTACTGTAGAAATTACGCGAAAATGTTACGATTAAGGAGAAAAATTCATCTATCGGCGAAAATTTTACTGAATTTTCTAAATATCTTTTACAGTTTGCCAATTAAAATAAAATTTCAAATTTTACTTTAATTAAATTAAATTGGATATTTAATTGAATTGAAATTTGAAATGAAATAAAACTAAATTTCAAATTTCAGTCAGTTAAATTGCGTGAGAGATATTGAAAAATAAAAAATCATTAATGTTCGGCGTCATTCAAATGAAATTTTGCACAGAATTATTATTTTTTAAACATTCGTTGTTTATAAATAAATAATTGAAATTATTTGAACTTTCGGAAAACTCTTTTTTTAGGCACGAAATCGATTTTTGGTGAAAATCTGAATATGAATAAATTTGTTACGTTCCGAAAATTGATTGTTTATACTTTATTTATAGAAAATGCTTGTAATTTTGCAATTTTCAAATTCATCAATTTTTCTCGCCAAGTAAACTTTCTAATTTTTAAATGATTTTTAAAATGTTTTCTAACGGTCCAATATCGAGATTGAAATTCAGACCTGCAAAGTTTATATACTAAAATTATTGTAAAATTTTATCCGAAAACTTAGGGACAAATGGGGCTGAAATTAAAGCTCTGTTACTCTACGACAAAAGTAGAAAAACATTTCACTGGGGATAAAATAGCCAAGTATCTTTTATAGTTTGGTACAGACCATTTTCAATCATCAAATTTGTCAATTACATTACATGATATAAATTTGAAAAAAAATCTTGAATTCCCAGCGTCTTTGAAATTACATTTTGCACAGAATTATTATTTTTTAAACATTCGTTGTTTATAAATAAATAATTAAAATTGTTTCAACTTTGTTAAAATTCATTTTTTTAGGCGTGAAATCGATTTCTGGGAAAAATCTGAATATTAATAAATTTTTTACAATTCCAAAAAAATGATTGGTATGATGGAAAATTGATTGTTTATGAGAATGATTGTAGTTTTCAAATATTGCAATTTTTAAATTATTTCATAAATCTTCTTCCAAAAGTAAACTTTCTAATTTTTTTCAGATTTTTTAAAAATTTAGCCATCTAACCAACAGGTTTGTGCTTAAATAAAAAAAAAATTTTTTTTAATATCTTCTAACGGTTCAATATCGAGATTAAAATTCAGATCTACAAAATTGAAATAATACAATCATTATAACATGTCCGAAAAACCGAGGGTTAAATGGGGCTCAAATGAAAGCTCTGATGTGCATCTAGAAAACATTTCGCTGGAGAAAAAATAGCCAAAATACTTGGACATTCTCAATATGAAGAATTGAATAGTATTAGGGAATTTCATGAATTTTATTTCATTGAATTTCATTAGTTGAATAATGAAATAAAATATTCTAATTTTTATACATCAAAATAAATGAATACTGTTCATTCCACCAATTTATTCCAATTTATTTATTCACTCCAAACAGTATTTTTACTTCATTTTCACGAAATAATCCCCAAATCCCCTATTACCCAATGATTTTGTTTGGGAGCTAGGGGTATAAATAATCCGTCGTCTTAAAAAAACCAAAACATGTAAATTTTATTCTCAATTGCTCGTTAGTCTGTCACACTCGGAAAATATCGAGTGGCTCTTGTGGTATTTTTTTTTCGGACATAACTTTATTCTCAGTCCCGACTCGATTGTTCTGGGAGACAAGTAATGTGTGAAGAAACGATGAAATAAATTATCAAGTCAGTGGGACGCTCCTGCAATATCCATATCATTTCAATTATTCTTTTTTTCAGCTTAATATATTATTCAGAAGATCACGAGATATGTTTTTTACGAATACGTTTATAAATATGTTTCGACTAATTCACTGCGCAATTCGCAATATTCAATTGAATTGAATTCAGTTAATCCTTTCTATTCCCATGACAGTCTTTCCCATTTAATTTTATTTTTAGATTTATATTTCAGTATATCTTTATGCCCGAAATTGCGAGTCTAGTGGGAGTGCCTCGCGTGTCACATAAACGTCCGGAAAACGAGCGAAATCCGCTGGGTTTTTATAAAGGTCGTGTTCAAAGTGCCCAAAAATATGAAGAAAATTTTTGCCCTTCCGATTCAACTTCTCTTGCTGTGAAAAAAAAAAAGAAAAAAAAGAACTCGACCCCTCGGCGAAGAATGGAAAAAGAACATTGTGTGATCGTAATGTATGTTGAAGCCAGTAATCCGTTGGATCGTGCATGACTGGGATTTATTGCTCTCGTACCACTGCACCGATTCAATCCCCCTGACATTGAAGTATTTGAGATCAACTGTCCGGGCTTTATGATTTCATTAATTCGCGTTACGCAATGGCATGTATTCCCGTTGAATGATTATTAAAAATTTATTTCTCGGAAATCAAACGAACAATTAATGTTTTATTTGTTTGTTTCGATCGATGGAAGACAGAATTCTTTGGGAGGATCGAATTATTGGAATAGTATTTCAGGGAAAATATGAATTCAGTAGCGAAGTGGTAAAACGGTTCGAGTTGATCTTGAGTACTGGCCAGTGTTCACTGAATATCTCGGTTTCTAATGGAGATGGCGAAATTTTTGTTAGGACCTTTTTTGTAGCTCTCAGATCGCTCTAGAAAAAAGGTTCCCACAAAAATTTCGCTATCTCCCTTAGATTCGCTGATAATATTCATTTTTTATTCAACAGTCAATTTTGACTGTTGGCCAGTTTTCAATGAATATCTCGAAATCTCAGGCAGATGGCAAAACTTTTGTCATGACCTTTTTTGTAGAGCGAATTGAGAGCTACAAAAAAGGTTATCACGAAAATTTGGCTATCTACCTCGGATTCGGAGATATTTCTCATAAACTTGAACCGTTTTACCGCTGCGCTACTGAATTTAAGATATATCGTCATGGAAATTCCAGTCGGATACAAATTGCTAATTTATTAGCAAAAATGTATTGACTATGTTGTAGCGAAAGCAATTTCTCACTTGTTTACTAATTGTTCGAATTTAAAGTGTCAATCCACTTCTCCTCTCCCCAAGGAATCGACAAATGTTTCTTTTAATTTTCGTCAGTTCTTCCCCGGCACGTACCCACCGATTAGTCTCACATTTGGGTTAGAGGGTGTGTAAAAAACTCATTGAATTTTAACGAACCAGGAATCTGGGTCAACCCGAGGGGTTTCGGAATTTACAATCCTTTGTTTTCTTGTTGTCAGCAATGAAAATGTCACCCAAAAGTTAGTCCCTATGGATTTTCGGAAAAAATTCTCAATGACTAAATTCTACGTTCTAAAACAAAATATTCAAGTATATTTTGTCGATGGGTATTTCAATTCGAAGATGATTGTTTTGTATCAGGCCGGGTTGTAGCCAGCCCTCTTAAGTGTAATATAAGGGTCAGGGCCTAAGTGTCAGAATATAAGGGTCAAAATGTGGAGGTTAAAAAATGAGGGTCAGAATATTAGGGTAAAACATTAGGGTCAGAATATAAAAGTAAAAGAAGTGGGTGTCAGGCGATGAGGGTCTAAATACACTGATAGAATGATTCATTTATTCCAAACGAAATTCGTTAACTATTAACGAATGGTAGAGTTGAATATGACCAAATGAATATTCGTTAATAGTTAACGAATGGTTCACTTGAATGGCGAAAGTCAAGTCAAACAAGGCTCCTCAAATATACATTCGTTAACTATTAATTAATGAACATTTGGTGGAACCGAATAGACCCTAACCTCCAACCAAAATCCATTCGTTAACAATAACTAATCCGTTCTATCAGTGTATAAGTCATATATTATGCTTGATCACCGTTTTTAGCCCTTATATGACCCTCATTGTCTGATACCCACTGTTTTGACTTTTATATTCTGACCCTAATTTTTTTATCCTAATATTCTGACCCTCTTTTTAACCCTAACATTCTGACCCTCATTCCTTCACCTCTACATCAGGCCCTCAGTTTTTCACTTTAATATTCCGACCCTCGTTTTTTAACCTCCACTTTTTGACCCTTATATTCTCACACTTGGTGTCTGACCCTTGTAATACACTTAAGAGACGATTGGTACAACCCGGGCTGATACGAAATAATCATTCTCGAATTGAAACATCTATCTTCCATTCAAGTATAAAATATACTCAATTGAGGTATATTTTTTCCGTGTATGTAAAACAGAATTATTAAACAATTTAACAAAATTAGAATTCAGTTATCTGAGTTGAAATAAACATTCGCCAACAAAAATCCGGATAGAATTGTCCGAATTCTTTCCACAAACCGCAAATAAATAAAATCCTTCATCAAGCTTTCATTTCCCTCTAATCTATTCTCTTCTCTATTTTACAATCTATTATTACTTTACGATCCCAATCGCAAGAGCTATTAATTAACTCTCGTAAAACTCTTTTATTCCAAAATGTTCTGTACATCCAAAAGTATGACGAATGACTCCACTAAATTTTTCGATATTACACCGCCCACGGCCCTTCTGACAATCGTATTTTCCAATTTTCCTGGACAAAAATCCCCCCCCCCCCCCCCCCCCTCCAATCCATGAATCCGTGAATTGATTGGCCGCAGGATAAATACCCAGGGCTTTACAATATTATGTTGCGTATCAACAAACTCCAGATGACGAGAATTTCGAATTCAATTAATTACCAAAATTCCCCCACCAATTATTGTTGCTCTGCCAATTGGGAAATCTAAATTGTCAATTTCTGAACAATTTGCAAATTGGTTATTACGTGGAACCATCACTCGTCATCCTAATCCTCAGAAATGAAAAAAATTCACTAGTTCGGGTAGTCGTTCGGAGGGTAATTATTTTTAGAACCTCATTACATAATTATAAAGATGAGAATGTTTACACACCACCCTGTTATCACATGAAATCTGGGGGATTCACTCGAACGAGCGAATTAAAATAACAGATCAATGATCCCCTGCGTTTCCCTGAGGTTTATTGCATCGATAAAAACCCAGTCGACTGCGGTGGATTCGAATTGTCCCAGGAAAGTCCAGTCAGGAAAATAGTAATAAAAATCTGATGGAAAAAAAGAACGGAAGCTCCTGGAAAATCCAAATTACGGTCGAACGTCAAGGATATTCTTGTCCGATAGAGGAATTTCATTTGTACTTTGTCGTTGATGTTCCGTCTAGACATTGTGGTTTTGTCAGCAGAAGGTTTATTTTAAATAATCAAATTTCTCACTTTGAAGTCTGATAAACAAGTGGGAAATTGCTTCTATAATAATATAGTATAGTTTTTTCATCGCTGCTTCTATACAGTATATAATTCATCGTTTCACATCATTTTATTAAATTCAGTGAAATTTCTTCTTCAATCACTTGTGTTATGTTTTTAATTTAGTTTAATATTTGGTGAAATTTCAAATATGAAATAATATATATCTATACCATCCATTTATTCCATGAAAGTGAAGTCGAAGTCGGTCGTTTTAATGATAAGTAAATCAATTTTAACCTTTCTTTTTTTTATTCAAATAATCAGTGGAAGTAAATTTTCCAAAAGATGGAAAATCAACAAACTTCTGAATGCTATGAGAGTAATTTCCGAAATTCTTTTATAAATCGAATGGAAGAATGATGCTATCTATATATATTTTGAAACATCATATTTGAAGAAACCATCAGAAATTTCACATTCAGAGCAATTTACGAAAAATTCTAAATTTATAAAAATCATCATAAAAATCAAACCAACGAATATAGGTATCTTAACGATTTTCAGCTATCATTGAATGAATTTAGAGCACGATATCCAAAGATATCCTCGGAATTGTAATTTTTATAAAATACAAAATTTTTGAAAATTATTCTAAAAATCAAAACAACGATTACAGCTATCGCCTTCATCTTCGAACTCGGTTGAAGAGACACCCAAAGAATTTTTTCAAGCCATCGTTCAATGAATTCAGAACATTTTTTTAGTTATGGTGGAACACCCGATTTTTTTTTTAATCCAAAATTCAAAAATATAATGTATGGATGGAATTTCAATTCATGTCGGTGGATAGGGCTCAATAATACCTCCATTTGAAAAAAAATCATGTCCATCAATTTATCAGCCGACAATGAAAAAAAAAGTTTCGCATAACCCAAAAATCCGAAACTTAAATTTGAACGATTACAATGCTTCCATTCGCAAGTAAAAAATCTCGAAATTTCATTCTGCCGATCTCGAGTTATGACAATTTGAAAAAGTTTATTTTGAAAGTAACTCTTGAATTGTCTTCCACGTAAAATGCCGAATTCTTGCAGAATTTCTCAAAACTATTTGCAGTGTTAATACCGTACCTACTATTCCGTACTCTACTTTATTTATCCAAATTCTCTCTGTTCGAATATTTACACTAAATTCGTACATTTGGCTGATCTTGAGATGTCCCTGAGGCGTCCACTCACGCGTCCTCCTCCCCCCCCCCCCTCTCCATCCTCGAATCATGTTTCCAAAAACGATAAATTCTACAATTCATCCCACTCCCTCGTCTTTTATTCGCTGGTTTTATTCGTCCATGCAGAATGCCCGATCATTCCGAACATTGTTGTCGAAGTGTACCCACTTTTGGCGAAGAATTGAGTCGTGCTTATTTGTGGGCCATTGCTCTCGCTCTGAAGGTTGGGGGGGTCACAGCGCAATGTTTATGTCGTCACCCATAAACCCCAGAGTGAGCGTAAATACTGAGGGACAAATGGAAGAGATAATTTGTAAAAACAAAAATAATCCCGAGTCATGGGGAATGCGTGTCGCTGAGGCTCAGTGATAGTTTCTTCGGCCAATGGAAAAAATCTGGAGGGTGATTGTATCGAGGGTATAACTGCAGTACAAATTAATTCTGTCGAGGGGTTCAAACGAAATTGGGTCATTGGAGAGGAGAGGATTTCCGCACCGTTAGAAGTGAACATCTTTATCACTGGGGACTTGGAATGAATCAAATGCCGAGGTCAATGCGTCTGATTTGGACATTCTTTGTTATACTTTTTTGGATTAATCTGGGGGGACTCGGGGGATAACTGGAATTAATTCGTCGAGAATTTTCAAATTGGATTGAATTCCCGAAGAGACATCGGTGGAATCATCGATTTTATTTATTTAAGCTATTTTTAAGTAAAATTTTGCATTAGTTAATTGGTTAATATTACCCAATTTTTAAATTGTTAAATTAATCATCAATCAAATATGCAAATTCCGAAATATTTTATCAATCGGCAATCGATTTCGGACAATTGATGATTATTTGGCTAATTGAAATTTTTTTTATGATATTCAGAATTATTTATGTAATAGTCAATTGACAATTCCGTGTTTTCAATTATTTAATTCATAGTCAATTGAAAATTCAATTTATCAATTATTTCAATTTTTTTATACGAGATCGGCCGCGCGTGCTGCGCACGCGCCTTCTCGTCTCCTCACGTAGTGGCGCTTCGGTTTCAGTCTTACGCTTACGCTTAATCGAGATTTTCGAGATATTTCGGGATCAATTTTTCTTTTCTCCTTTTTACGATAGGATAGAATAGCCCTTCGCTTAAATAGTTGGAATCAATGTTCACTCGACTAAAAAATTCAATTTTGGCGAAAGTCGACTTTCCCCCTGGAAAAACGGAAAATCTGACCCTTTGAAAATCTGAAAAAAACAACTTTTTAAGTTTTCACTTTTTTTACATACTTTTGAGAGTTCTGAATAGCCCGTCGCTTAAATAGTTGGAATCAACGTTCACCCGGCTAAAAAATTCGATTTTGGCGAAAGTCGACTTTTCCCCTGGAAAAACGGAAAATCTGACCCTTTGAAAATCTGAAAAAAACAACTTTTTAAGTTTTCACTTTTTTTACATACTTTTGGGAGTTCTGAATAGCCCGTCGCTTAACTAGTGGGAATCAACGTTCACCCTAAACATGTCCAAGAAGATTGAGGAGGAGCGAGCGAAGGGAGCAAGGAGGGAGCCCCTCGGGGATTGGCGAGCGAAGCGAGCAAGGGGGGAGCTCCCTCGGCAGTTGGCGAGCGAGGCATATTGAATCGCTAGAAACGGTTAAATGGAGCTCAACCGAAAGCTCTGATGTTCGACTACAAAAGTAGAAAAGCATTTCACTGAAGAAAAAATAGCCGAAGTACTTGGATATCTTCAGCCGGTTAATAATTCCAGAATTTCAAAGTCAGATTCAATTCATGACGACTGCCGAAATCATTATCAACTTAAAATTGACCAAATGAAATCTAAATTCAAGTTAACAATGAAATAACTTTTCAATCCTAAGAGAACAAAATAAAAATTCCCCAAACTACAAAATCATTGAGAAACTCCAGTCGTTATCAAGAAGGAACAAAATGAAGTTTCGACAATTACAATAAATTTTTTATCATGGCTCCGCCGTATTTATTGGCTCCAGCTGAAAGCCAGAAATATCAGGTTCTCACTCGCCCGAAATTATCGATATCCAGAAGGTTAATGGGTCATTGAGGCTGAAATGAAGTAAATTGATTGAATAAAATATTTATTCGGCTTCCGCGATGGACCCCAGGGACTCTCCCTGGGGCCGACGATTGAACCTGTCGCCGCTTGATAATGGGTTAATTGGTCATCGCTGACTCCGAATCAAGTTGAAATGTCAATTTCCATTCATTCAATCCGCTGTCATATATCAATGTCACAAAAAGTCGGAGTTGCTATCAATTAGGGGTAATAATCAGCACCACGCGAAAAGGGTGGGTCATATCTACTTCCTGAAATAGAAGTCAAGGTCAACGATGCTATATTTCTCTCATTTACTCAGATAATGAGATCAGTGAACCTATTGAGGGTTCGAGGTCGTATTTATCACTTTGGCGTACACATTGTGAATGAAGATGCAGGATTTCAGCAAAAGCCATAACATCAATTTAGGAAAGTTAAAAAGGGTAATTATAACTTTGCTACTGAGCCTAATGCATAGTTATGAGATATTTCGCTGGTTGAGTTCACTTTAATGGAGTGTTTCCCCTCATTTCCGGAATCTGTGTAGTTTTAAGTCCACTAAACCAGGAAAAGTTCATTACTTTACCCTAGTTTTATATTTTCCTTTATCTCGCGGAAGTGGAAGGGCGAGGATAACTCAGGGACTCGACAACTTCCGGTTTTGTTGGTGAAGGGTGGATAGCGGAAAATCTTATCTACTTCTCATTTTTATTCCTCGTGAGAACACCACATCATCGAAACCGAATGAATTGTTTATTTTTTTTACTCGTGTATTAATGGAATAAGAAATGAAATGGTGTCACAAGGGGATTATCAGTTTTAATATTCAAAATATTGTGCGTACAAAATTTCAGGTCAAGTGATGATTACATAATCTTCATGAATGTTTTTTGCTGCCGAATGGAAGCTTTGTAATCGTTCAAAATTAAGTTTTGCACAGAGAGAAATTTTTTAGGAAAATTATAGTGCTAGCACGGGAAAAGAGGCACAAAGTGACGGCCAGGAAAAAATTCCAGTAATAGAAATTTTATTGGGGAAAACGCGAATTTTTCCCTGTATTTTTGTGAAAATTTCACAGAAATTCCCAGAAATTTTACCTTAACAGCACTAGAATTTTTTACAGCCCGTGCATTGTAATTTTTTCCAGTACTCGTACAAGAATTTTTCTAGAAAATTTCTCTCCGTGTGAATTTTTTGAGTTATATCGACTCAGTAGGATCCAAAAAATTTGAAAATTTAATTTTTAAACCTCGTCTATGTGTGTATGTGTGTACGCCTTGTTGAGCCCTGTGAATTGCAATTAATTCAATTTTCATTCATCGATTAGTTTTTTGAATTTACGAATTTTTTCGAGAATGGGTTGTTCCGCGATAACTAAAAAAAATTCTGAATTGATTGAATGGTGGCTTAAAAAATTTGGTTGGATGCCCTTTTGGCCGAGTTCGAAGATGAACCCGAGTCGAGGATTTGGTTCTGATTGGACGTACACAGGTCTTTCAAGATCTCTCCAGACCTATAGATTGAGCTGGTAAGTCTTAATCAGTTCTGCGACGTAGTTTTCCCGAGACTTTTCGGAACCTCAGTTCTTTTCGGCGCTGAGAAGTCCTTCTCTGTACTACCTAGACCTTGGGATTTCACAAGGGGGTGGAGTGGGAAGGCATGTATGCAAAGTGTCAGATCTTGGATTTTTCGCCAAAATCGAATTTTTTAGCCGGATGAACGTTGATTCCAACTATTTAAGCGACGGGCTATTCAGAACTATCAAAAGTATGTGGAAAAAGTGAAAAATGAAAAAATTTTTTTTTCGGATTTTCAAAGGGTCAAATTATCCGTTTTTCCAGGGGGAAAGTCGACTTTCGTCAAAATCGAATTTTCTAGCCGGGTGAATGTTGATTCCAACTATTTAAGCGACGGGCTATTCAGAACTCTCAAAACTATGTGGAAAAAGTGAAAACTGAAAAAAAAAATTTTTTCACCGGTGGCCAAATTGTCAGTTCTTGAATTTTTCCCGGAGGGAAGTCGACTTTCGCCAAGTGAATGTTGATTCCGTATTTATTGGCCCGTCTAATGTCAATGAAACCCCCACAGACGACAGAAAAGACGAGAAAAAAAATTTTCATTTTCACGTGAGTCAAGGGTCAGATCTTGGATTTTCTCAGAGGGAAAGTCGACTTTCGCGAAAATCGAATTTTTCGGGGAATTCATTCAATTATACGTAAATAAAAATTTTCTATTAACATTTTATCGAAGGGCTGAGGTGAGAGATAGAACCGTAAAAAAGACAATCGGTTGTATAGAAGAAAGGAATAATAAGAATAATTATGATGATAACATTCAACTAAGTTGCAAATCTGACAAAATTAGTTGAAAAGAAATCTCATTCAATTTAATAAAATGAAATAAATAAAATAAACATTCGGAGCCATAGTGCTAATTTATTAGCAAAAATAACTATACTATATGCAATACAAGAGCACCTTCCCACTTGTTTTAATTTTGTTAAAATAACTATAGCTTAATTCTTCTAACATTCATTCTTCCTAATTGTGGCAC